>NW_026729458.1:0-69000 GCF_030272615.1 Cryptomeria japonica | reverse complement strand
AGTATGAGTATCATGAACAAGACAATTCCATCACCAAATTATACCAGATTCTACTAGATCATGCCAGATCCAAGTTAATAAAAAACTACTCAACCTACCAAGACCATAAGGGTGTCGGTAAAGCATCCAAACAGCTAGTGTTGATATCAATGACAAAACATCAATGCAACACATAATCAATTCCACCAAATGGACAACAAAATAGAGATGAATCATGCTACATAGTGGATGAGGAAGGCATTACTGATTTTGATGATGAACCGAATGAAGACTCTACTAGTGGTTCTGGCAATGGGAAGGAATGGTTGTTCTTGGCTATCAAAGAAGATGATCTGGCACTGGAAGTGAATGTACCTGAAGAGAAGGCACTTGCTCTAAAATTGAAGACAAGGATGAATGGGTAATTGACAGTGGTTGTTCACATCATATTATTGGAGATAAAGGGAAGTTTCTATCTTTGCAAGAATTTTATGGCGGTCTAGTAAGATTTTGAGATGACAAAGCATATATGATCAAAGGAAAAGGAACTATATTATTGGATGGTAAGAACAATACTGACAATGTTTATTATGTTGAAGGTTTAAGGCACAATCTTTTGAGTGTAGGAAAATTGGTAGATAAGGGATTTCAATTACAGTTCAAGGATGGAAAATGCAAAATCATTAATAGATCTATTTTGGAGATTTCAACAGATACACAGACAAAAGGTAACATACTTCATCTGAACTCCGGTGAGAAGACATGTTTAATTACACAAATTGATGAGAGTTGGCTATAGAATAAAATGTTGTGTCATGTGAATTTTGATTGCATTGTGAAGATTAGTTCAACTAAGGCAGTTAGGGATATACCTAGGATTATGAAGCTCTATAATCCAGTATGTAAAGAATGTCAAATGGGTCAATAAGTCAGAACCTCTTTTAGGAGCATACAAGATAAATCAAATGATGTTCTTGATCTTATTCATACTGATTTGTGTGGATGTGCTAGAGTTAAAAGTTTTCAAGGTGATAGATATTTCATGCTAATCATTGATGATTATTCTAGAATGATGTGGGTTACTTATCTAAAGGAAAAATCTGAAGCATTTGAAAAATTTAAAATCTTTAAGGCTAAAGTGGAAACTGAGATAGGATTGAAGATTAAACGTTTGAGATTAGATCATGGTGGAGATTTCACATCCGATGAGTTTAACAACTTTTGTGAGAAGCATGGTATAAGAAGACAATTTTTTGCTCCCCAGACACCTCAGCAAAATGGAGTTGTGGAAAGGAAGAACAAAACTATCTTGTATGCTACTAGAACAATGATGATGGAAGCTAATCTACCTCATATCTACTGGAGAGAAGCACTGAGCATAGCAGTTTATACATTCAACAGAGTACATATCAAAGGAGAAATCAGTAAGACACCTTATGAATTATGGTTTGGCAATACACCTACAGTTAAGTATTTCAAAATTTTTGGTAGTAAATATTATATCAGGAGAGATGATATCATTGAACAATTTGATCCTAGATGTGATGAAGGCATATTTCTTGGTTATTCTAATGAAAGAAAAGCATATAGATGTTATAACAAGAGATTGCAAAGAATTGTGGAGAGTGCTGATGTCAAAGTAGATGAGCTGAATAGAAGTCAAATCAAATTTTATGAGAAGGAAGCAACAATGGAAATGATTATATCTGAACTGGTAGCACCTTTACCAGAATAGAGTGTTGAACCAGTTACTCCAACAATATCAAAGAATTCTATAGTGACTAAAGAACAAGGAAGAGGAACAAAAAGTTAGAAGACTCCTAGGTATGTGAGATTGAATCATTCAGAAGATTAGAGCAATGGAGTGATAAAAAGAAGAAAAATGACAACTAATGAGGTATGTTAATTTCACATGTTGAACCGATATCAGTAATTGAGGCAAGTAAAGATGAATATTGGTTGAAAGCTATGGTAGAAGAACTAGATCAGATTGAGAAAAATAACACATGACCTTGGTTCCCCGACCTAAAAATAAAAATGTTATTTGAAGAAAATGGGTTTTTAGGAATAACTTGAATGAGGATGGTCAAGTTATAAGGAATAAGGCTAGATTGGTTTGTAAAGGATATTTTCAAAAGGAAGGAATTGATTATGGAGATACTTTTTCACCTGTAGCTAGGATTGAAGCTATAAGATTATTTCTTGCCTATGCTGCTTATAAAAACTACAAGGTTTATCAGATGGATGTTAAATGTGCATTTTTGAATGGGGATCTTGATGAGGAAGTTTATATTGAGCAACCTAATAGTTTTTCACTATCAGATGATACAAATATGGTTTGCAGGTTAAGGAAAGTTTTATATGGATTGAAACAAGCACCTAGAGCTTGGCATGTAAGGCTGGATAAATATCTTTTGAAGCTTGGTTTTACTAAGGGCAGTGCTAAAAGTAATTTATATTATAAAATCATTGATGATGATATACTGATTATTGAAGTATTTGCTGATGAAATTATTTTTGTAGGTAAAGATAAGTTATGCATAGAATTTTCTAAGAATATGGAGAAATAATTTGAGATGTCTATGATTTGTGAGATGAAATTTTTCTTAGGTTTGCAGATTACTCAGACTGACAAAGGTATTTTCATCTATCAAACTAAATATGCTAAGGAATTGTTGAAGAAATTTGGCATGGGAGATTCTAAACCAGTAAGTACTCCTATGTTTACAAGTGAGAAATTGACAAGAAAAGATGTTTTTGTACCAATAAATCCTACAAGATACAAATCTATGATTGGAGGTCTTCTTTATTTGACTCAAACTAGGCTTGATATTATGAATGTTGTTTGTATTGTTTCAAGATTTTAGAATGATCCTAGAGAAAATAATGAGATTGCGGTGAAAGGATTTTTAGATACTTGCAAGGTACATCAGAATATGGTTTGTGGTACCCTAAGGATGATAAATTTACTCTATATGCATATACAGATGCTGATTGGGCTAGAGATATTGATGACCGGAAAAGCACTACCGATGGAGCTTTCTTTCTTGGAAAGAAGTTGGTTTCATGGATTAGCAAGAAATAGTCATGTACTTATTTATCTACTACTGAAGCTGAGTATGTTGTTGTTGTTACTAATTCTACACAAGTTTTATGGATGAAGAAAATGTTGAAGGATATAAAGGTGAATTGTGATGCACTGGTAGTTATTCACTGTGATAACTCTACTGCTATTGATATATATCAAAGAATCTAGTATTTCATTCTAAAACAAACCACATATCTATCAAATATAACTTTTTGAAAGAAAAGGTGGAAGAAAATGAAGTTAGACTAGTTTATGTGAATAGTAAAGAGAAGATTTCAGATATTTTCACTAAACCTTTTCCCAAAGAATCATTTGAGTACCTGAGAGATAGATTGGGAGTTTTTGCCCCTCTGGTGGAGACTTGATTGATGCGGTTTGGCATTAGTCTGACACGCATTATTAGAGATACCATTCATTCTGACACTGATGTAGGATGCTACTGCTCAGGGGGAGTAGTTAGCTTTGTGATTTAGTGGTTTATGTTTTTTCTTTGATATTTTTGTCAGATTTCTGGCATTGATGTCAAAGAGGGAGAGATATTGATGTGAAAAATACAAAGAAAGAAAAAGAAAAAGTCAAAGGGAGAGAGATATGAATAAGAAAAGTAAAGGGAAGATATATTGACATTTAGAGCCATATGTGGGAGATTGTTGGATGTCTTCCATTGGGGGAAACTTGTTTGGCATTTCTTGGTACTTAGATGTTTTTCACATCGAGTGTTGCCATCAATGTCAAAGGGAGAGATTGTTGGCCATTTGGTGGAATTGATTATTTATTGCATTGATGTTTTGTCATTGATGCCAGCACTAGTTGTTTGGATGCTTTACTGACACCCTTTTGGTCCCAATAGGTTGAGTGATTTCTAGTTGTTTTGGATCCAACGTGATCTAGTAGGATCTAGTATGATTTAATGATGGAATTGGCTTGTTCATGATACTCATGCTCATGTTTAGTCAATTGATTTTGGTCTGATGATCGAATGCTATCATGCTTGCTTAGAAACTTAGTTTTTGGTTCCGATGAGGGTTTCATTGGTAGAGCTTTTGATGAAGATCTTTGATGAACTGCATAAGTGGTGTTGGTGCAGTTTCTGGTGGATTTTCAGGATGATGTTGGTGATCATGTTTGAGACTTGGTGGATGGAGATCATTCTTGTAGCATGTGGACCTATACCGGGTCTCGGTTAATCTAGGTTATGGATTGACTTTAATGTAACATGTGGATTGGACCTCGTGATATATTTTAGGGATGTCATATGTGTTGGATATTATAAGTTTGGTCTAAGGCCGACATGGTTTGTAATTGTCTAATTGGTTTATTATCTGATGGCCGACCTAATTATTTATAGTCAAGGGTTTGTATATATAGATATAAGATCTCATTGTAGATTATCATGGTTATGTTAGAGGTCATGGTCAAGGAATGCAATGTGCGAATAATGTAATATCATTCAAGCAAAGGATTAGGTCGATCATTGGAGATTGAATTGGGTGTATGTAAGAGGATTCAATCCTCATCTATTGAGCTTAACCAGAACTATACTTGGGCATAGGGATGCTATCTTTTGCAGTTCAACACTTCTCTAGATTGTAGTTTGGATTTCTATGTAGTCAGTGAGGCTCCTTTTGTGATGATCAGTGCGCTCTAGGTTGTTGGCCTTTCTGCAAGTGCAGGCCCCTCAATTGTAATTCACATACTTACTACCGAAGTATTATCTTACTGTGGGTAGGCTTCCCAATGGTTTTTCCCTTTACCGGGTTTTCCATGTATAAATCTTGGTGTCATGTGGATGGTTTTTATTATGTGATTATTTTTTATGCTTAATTGGTTTAACTGTTATTATAATACTTATGTTTTGGGTTCTAGTATTAAAGTTTTAATTTGCTAAAAGTTCTGATAATTTGTGACAACTGATTCACCCCACCCCCCCCCTCTCAGTTGTCTTTCGGTCATTTGAACTGTCTAATAGTCTCTTCTATTTAAAATAGAGACATTGAAGCCAATGCCAATGAAGGAAACCAATGCTACAGACCCACCACAACCACCACCAACAACAAAGTATCTATTGATCACATCCCCTTCACCATCTTCATCCTCCTCTAGGATTTCACTTGTCGTTCCTATACTTTATCTCAGAATACTCATTCTCACTCTCATAGTACTTATTCCTACTTTCGCCATCTTATCTCATTCATATAAATTTTTATATATCAAACATTGCAAGGGATTCACTAATTTGTTAACTCTTTGGCTTAGATTTCTAGATTGATTTTTAGAAAAGAACTTATTTCCTATTGAAATAATCTCAATAACTCTCTCTTTTTTCATCATTTTGCATTCTTGTGTAAAATAAAGGTTCAAATTTTACTTTTTATGTTTAGAATTAAAATTCTATAATGAGACCAAGCTGAATCATTTTAAATTAGTTATTACTTATCATTTTCCATGTGTAATTCTACTTTCACATGCTTTAATCTCGTGGATTTAAATGTAAGCTAAAACTAGGAAAAAATTTAATGCTCAAAAGTGCATATTGTGACCACTTTTACTATTCATTTTATGCCACTTTATATGAGTGTTGGAAGTAGTTGATCCCAACACATGTTCTTGAGTAATTTGGTGCTCCCTTTAGTCTAAATTAGCTATCAAATGAGATCTTAAACCTTATTTAGATATTCTTTAGCTCTATTCTTATTAGTTCACATTCTTATGTCAACGCAAAATTGATGCAAGTCATTTTAATAATGTATAATTGGTATGTTTGAAATTTAAATTTTATATTATGTCCAAGTTGAATAATTTTTAATTAACCATTTTCATTATATACATAAAAGCATTCAATTTGTGTGTTTAAGTTGTGTATAAATATCACTTCTAGGTCATATCTATCAATCATCAAGAAAATTAATTTATAGCTTAGGTTTCTATAAAGTGAAAACATAAATTTTGGTTATATACTAGTTCAATGAATAAATTATAGCTAAGCTTAAAAGTGAATATATTTACATTTATTGACACAAAACATTGATTTTGAGTGAAATGAACATCTTTGTATACCAAGGCTAATTTTAATTGAGAACAATCTTATATTACAAGTTTGACCCAAAATTAAAAAAATGTATAAATTTTAATATAAAAAATTTATGTATAAACATATCGCATAAAAATATCAAATCTATTAGAATATGTGTGATTATGAATGAGATAAAATTGAATGTATTAAAATGTGTGGATAATAAGTAACCAATACATTTTATTCCATTTAATCTGCCAACTGCCTACTTTAGAGGTACTGAGTGTTATAAGTTACAATTTTGGACAACTCACAGCTCTAAGGGACTTGAATTTATCTGAGTGTTATAAGTTACAAGCTTTTCCTAAGAGCTTTGGACAACTCAGAGCTCTAAGGAACTTAAATTTATCGGATTGTCATAAATTAAAAGCTTTACCTGACAGCTTTAGACAACTAACATCTTTACAAAATTTTCACTATTCAAGTGATTTGAAAAAATATACCTAGTAAAGAGCCAAGTAGCCAGGGGCTGCCTTTACAAAGAAAGTAGTAAGAGCAAGCTCTCATTACAGGGAACATGTGCCCATGGAGCTGTTGGGATGCTAATGTTTGAAAGGATATTTCAGGATTGATATTGAATTTAGAATATTATTTCTATAAAATGCAGCAGCATTTATTTATTGATATAATTTTTTGAATGTAATTTTAAAATTTTAAAAATTTGTTTAATAAACTGTTTACATAAACTTTCAATTAGTATTGGAGAAATTTTTTAAATAATAAATTCAAGTTTTTTATTTAATTATAAAATAGACTAGAGGTCAATTATAAAGAGACAATAAGGAAAACTATTGCTTAAGTAAAATCATAGTAGAACATTTAAAATTTGTTATAGAATCTTTTTCCTATTTGATGCTTTAATTACCAATGTATAGATTTGGATCTTGGCTATGATGATATGATGAATCAATAAGGATCGGGTCAACAACTAAGAGGGAGGGGGGGGGAGGGGGGGTGAATCAGTAGATAGAAAACAAACTAAATTTTCACCAAACTTAAACCCAACTCATAAACCAATCACTGAACTAACTAGTTTAGACACTGTATCATAAACTGCAACTGCACTGTCAAGTTTACTGGTTGACTAGAATACCAATATAACAGTGTAATAGATCTGAAACACATATAACGTTTAACCAAAACATCAAACCACTTTACTAAAATTAGTAATAGCACATTTCAAATCACTTCCTGTCATCTAAACATATCTAAGTGGCTTTACCAGTTAAACATATTAACCATATCAAAACATATAACCACAAAATCATTCACCACTTGACACAATGATTTTTGATGTGGAAATCCAAATGGGAAAAACCACAATGGGGATGAATACCCACAAGTATTCTGAACTCTTCTTAGGTTCACCCTGTTAGGAGCCAAGCCTTGTTAGAAGCTTTACAAAATTGTCTTGTTAGGAACAAATCCGATCAAGGACCACCTGGTTAAGGGATTGACTACAATACCTCGTTAAAGGAAATACCCTATTAGGAGTAACCTTGATAAAGGATTTCAAATCCAAGCTAATGGATCACCTGGTTAGAGGATTTACAAAGCACCAAGCCTGTTAAACCTTACTGGGTTAGGGGTTTTAACTATTAAAATTGTTAGAGAACAATAGGGTCTTTGTTGATCTGATAATAACACTACTCTGCTTGATCAAATCCTTTAATGCTCCTATCTGCCTTCAAAACATTCTGCAGATACTCCTTCTGGTTCGCCAATCAATCACACTACCACACTTAACCAAATTGCCAACACAATTACAAACAACTCATCGACCTTAAAAAGAAATACAATAGGTCGGTAACACATCACAAAACCTAAGATCTCATAGAGATTACAAACATATCGGTTCAAACATGACTGTTCGATTACATAGCAATCAATTGCACATTGTTCAAGACAACTCCAACTGCTCCTAGATTGCCACACATTGGATCTTATAACTCATCACCTGTCATTCACTTCATGCTATGCATTTTCCTATTACCAAGATAAAACAGTTATCTCTATGTGCGAAAACCACTTTGAAACTCATCACGTGCATCATGCATATGTGGCATCTCCATCTCCCATCACCATTCGATCATATATCAACACAATTGATTTACCAAGCTCCATCGGTTAGGGTTCGACATATCAATAGGTTAGGGTTATCGATTGATCACTCTGCTTCAAATACCAATACTGGTTTCCATCATTGCTCTGCTATCGGTTGCATTACTACATCACTACTAGTTGCAATACAACTCCATTACCGGTTGCTATTGACATCAATGATAACACTATACTTCATCAATGGAATCTTCATGCAATGCCAACAATCTCCCCCTTTGGCATTGATGGAAATACAAATATCAATACCCTTTGATTGTGATGATTGAGAGTAATGCATATACACAGGTGTAGGAATCATGGTTTACATTTTTCCATGTACTCTCCTTCAATTGTATCTGGATTTCTTCAGCTGGTAACTGGCTACAATTCTTCTCCCTATCAATCATATAGTTCTTCTCCCCCTTTGACAACAATGCCAAAGTGAATATCAATAACAGCTGGTAAACCATTTCATGCTTCTCTGATCTGCAACTAGCTACGCCCCCTGTGGAGTAGCTCCACTCTACACCAATCCCACTTCAAGATCTTCAATATGCTCTGGGACTGATGTCTTCCACATCTGCTTAATTGACCTCATGTAGGGGTACAACCCCTAGCTAACCTCTAAGATACTCAAAAGTAGTCTTAAGCAGAGATTTAGTAAAGATATATGCTAGTTGTTCCTTAGTAGATACATGCTCCAATGACACATCTTTAGTCTACACTTTTTCTCTTAAGAAATAATACTTCAGCTCAATATGCTTAGTTCTAGCATGCAACACCGAGTTCTTTGAAATGTTTATTGTACTGGTGTTATCATAGAAAATCCTTACTGGTTCTGTAATCTTCAACTTGAAACCTTCCATAATGTGTTTCATCCAGATTGCCTGAGTACAATTCATATAAGCTGCAACATATTTAGTTTCTGCAGTTGACTGTGATATACAACTTTGTTTCTAGCTACTCCAAGATACTATCCTTCCTCCAAGAAAAAATGCTCCTTTGGTTGTACTTTTCCTATCATGAACATTTCCTGCCCAGTCTACATCTGTATAGACTTTCAAGTCAAAGTTACCTGCATATGGATACCATAATCCATAATCAATTGTGCCTTTCAGATATCTAAATATTCTTTTAGTTGCTACCATGTGTGTCTCCTTCAGGCTCTTATGAAATCTAGCAACTAATTCAACTGCATGAGCAATATCTGGTCTGTTGTGAACAACATAATGTAGTTTCCCTATCATAGACTTGTACTCCTTTTCATCCACGAATGCGGAATCATCCTCCTTAGATAGTTTGTAGCCTGTAACCATTGGTGTTCCAACTTGTTTATAGTCTCCAATTCCAAAAGTCTTCAATATTTCTTTCACATATTTGGACTATGTGATAAAGACCATCTTCATCTATTGAATTTGCAAACCGATAAAGAATTTTATCTCTCCTACTAGAAATATCTCAAATTCACTTTTCATCTCATTTGCAAAGTCATCACACATGTCATCATTGCCTCCAAAAATGATACCATCCACAAATACCTCACTAACCAATATCTTCTCTCCTTCAGTATTGAGATATATATGGATGTCTTCACTGGTACTCTGAAAGCCTATCTTCACCAAGTGAGAATGTAGTCTTTCATACCATGCCCTAGGTGTTTGCTTTAAACCATATAGTGCCTTTTGTAGTTTGCACACCATATCCTTTGCTTTAGTCAAAGCATAACCATCTGGCTATTCAATGTAGACTTCCTCTTCCAATATTCCATTTAGAAATGTTGACTTCACATCCATCTGATATACCTTGAATCCTCTATATGTTGCAAATGCAAGTAGAGTCGTGACACCTTCAAATCTTGCAACTAGTGCAAATGTCTCACCATAGTCTTCACCTTCTTCTTGTGCATAACCTTTGAATACCAATCTGACCTTATTTCTGACCACTCCATCTTCATTCAGTTTATTTTTGAATACCCATTTAGTACCTATTACATTCTTGTTCACCGGTCTGGGTACTAGGGTCCATGTATTGTTCTTCTTAATCTGGTCAATATCTTCTTCCATAGCCTTGATCCAATGATCATCTCCAAAAGCTTCCTTTGTTGTTCTAGGCTCAATAGTGGAGATCATACAAGAATTCTCTCTTATTCTTCTTCTGGTTACCACACCAGCTTCTTTATCTCCAATAATCTTATTAGTATTATGATTGAGTCTAACATACCTTGGAATAAAATGATCATGGTCTTCGGGTTCTTCTTCGTCACTATCTTCATCTTCCTCCTTCTCCTTAATAATTTCTCTTGAATCTTAAGGGAATTCATCAACTCGGACATTAGCACTTTTAATGATCTTCTTTGTCCAGTTGTTGTAACATTTGTAGGCTTAACTCTTGGTGGAGTAACCAATAAATATGCCTTCATCACTCTTAGCATCAAACTTACCAACATAGTCACCTCTCTTGATAAAACATCTGCTACCAAAAATCTTAAAGTAACTGACATTAGGTGATCTACCATACCAGTATTCATAGGGAGTTTTATCCTTACCTCTTTTAACCAATATCTGGTTCATTGTGTAGACAGTTGTACTGACAACTTCTCTCCAGAATGTCTTAGCTACAACTCCTTGTATTAGCATAGTCCTTGCATCTTCAACAACTAATCAGTTGTTCCTCTTTGTAATACCATTCTGTTGTGGTGTCCTAGGTGCATAAAACTGCCTCTTAATTCCAATGTCTTCATAGTATCTAGTGAATTCCTCTGAAGTAAATTCACCACCTTGATCAGTTGTCAAGCACTTAAGATTTCTTCCACTTTCTTTTTCAACTAAGGCTCTAAATGCCTTAAACTTGCTAAAGGATTTTGTTTTGTCCTTTAAGAATGTGACCCACATCATTCTTGAGCAATCATCAGTAAAAATCATCAAATACCGATCACCTTGAATACTCCTAGTCCTTATTGGTCCACAAAGGTCGGTATGAACCAACACTAGAAAATGTTCTGTTGAGAAATATTTTCTCTTAAAAGTTGAGGATGTCATCTTCCCTAACTGACATTCCTTACATAGAGCATTCACCGGTTTGTCCAACTGAGGCAAACCTCTGACATATTTGGACTTACTAACTTTTACAATGTTATCAAAATTTATGTGATAAAATCTCCAATGCTAAAGCCTGGTATCTTCTACTTTTGCAATCAAACAATTGTTGACTTTAGAACTTAAATGAAACAAGTTACCTTTTGTTTGCTTGCCATTTGTAATAATTTCACCTTTTCTTCCATAGATTTTGCACATCCCATTCTTGAATTCCAGTGGATAACCTCTATCATTGAATTGAGAAACACTCAAAAGATTGTGTTTCAATCCTTCAACCCAGTAGACATCATCTGCACTGCTCTTACCATTCAAAGAGATGGTTCCCTTTCCTTTTACCATGTAGGGTGAGTCATTTCCATATCTCACAACACCTCCATCAAATTCTCTTAAAGTAAGAAACTTACTCCGGTCATCGGTCATGTGGTGTGAGCAACCACTGTCTATAATCCAATCATTAGAACTATCCATGTGAGAAACTAATAAATTTTGATCTGATATCTCTTCTTTATTGGCAACAAAGACAATGTCCTCATTTGCATCTTCTTCAGATTCCTCATCTATAATTCCTCCATCCACTGCAATGAGACAATCTCTTTTACCTTTGCCTTTGTACTTCTTATACTTCTCACATTTCTGCTCATTATCTCCATTTGGACAGTTAGCAACAATATGTCCTATCTGGTTACATGCAAAACACTTCAAAGGAAATTTACCTCTGTACTTATTGGTACCTCTGGGTAACCGCTTGGCCAACAATGCTTCAAGCTCAATCAGACTACCTTCATCATCAACTTCTCTGTTGGATCTGGACTCATGACTTTGACTAGCTTCTCTGCTTTTTCTTACCAGTGGGTTTGAAACTAAGGCTCTAAATGCAGATTTTGATCTATGAACACTCCATCAAAACCATTAAATTCAAATGCAGTTAATTTAGCAATGATGAAGTCAAGAGTTGTCTTTGATTTATCAGTAGACTTGAGTTCCTAAATGGCTGCAACTCGAATAGCGTAGACTGGTAGAGGGGTTCTCAACACCTTGCTAACCACTGTGGTATCCTCGACTGTACCACCAACACTTTTGATCTCACAAAATGTCTCCTTGATCCTCTGACCATGTTGTCAAATTTTTTCACCTTCAGTTGTCTGCATATCATCTAATTTACCTCTCAGACTCTCCTCTTTGGCAATCTTAACATGCTCATCACCACTATAGGTATCCTCAAGTTTCTTCCACACTTCAAAACAAGTCTCCAAACCATTGACATCAACATACTCTGAATCAGACAAAGAACTGATAATGGCCTCCAATGCTTGATTATTCTCATGTTGCACCTTCTTTTGATCATCTGACAAAATCCCACTAGGCAAGTTATATTTAGTAACAACATGTTCCCAATATTGACTTCCTAAGCTTTTGATATAGATCTTCATCCTATCACTCCAAATTCTATAGTTTTCCCTATTGAACTTCAGACCTTCTTTCTTCATCATGTTCTCCTAGATCTTTACCTCCAGTTGTTAGGTTTAAACACAAGAGGACCTGAAAAGCTTTGGTACCAATTGATGATATGATGAATCAATAAGGATCCAGTCAACAACTGAGAGGGGGTAGGGTGAATTAGTAGATAGAAAAAAAATTGAACTTTCACCAAACTTAAACCCAACTCATAAACCAATCACTAAATTAACCGGTTTAGACACTATACCATAAACTGCAACTACACTGTCAAGTTTACCGGTTGACTAGAATACCAATATAACAGTGTAACAGATCTGAAACTCTTATACCCTTTAACCAAAACATCAAACCACTTTACTAACATCAGTAATAACACATTTCAGATCACTCCCTATCATCTAAACATATCTAAGTGGCTTTAGCAGTTAAACATATTAACCATATCAAAACATATAACCACAAAATCCTTCACCACTCGACACAATGATTTTTGATGTGGAAAACCAAATGGGAAAAACCACAGTGGACATGAATACCCACAAGTATTTTGAACTCTTCTGAGGTTCACCTTGTTAGGAGCCAAGCCTTGTTATAAGCTTTACAAAAATGTCCTATTAGGAACAGATCTAGGTAAGGACCACCCGATTAAGGGATTGACTACAATACCCTGTTAAAGGCAATACCTTGTTAGGAGTAACCTCGATAGAGGATTTCAAATCCAAGCTAATGGATCACCTAGTTAGAGGATTTAGAAAGCACCAAGCCTGTTAAATCTTACCCCGTTAGATTTAACTATTGTAGTTGTTAGAGAACAAAAAAGGTCTTTGTTGATCTGGTAATAGAACTACTCTTCTTGATCAGATCCTTTTATGCTCCTATCTGCCTTTAAAACATTCTATAGATACTCCTTCTGGTTCGACAATCAATCACACTACCACACTTAACCATATTACCAACATAATTAAAAACAACTCATCGACCTTAAAAAGAAATATAATAGGTCAATAACACATCACAAAACCTAAGATCTCATAGAGATTACAAACATGTCGGTTCAAACATGATCGTTGGATTACATAGCAATCAATTTCACATTGTTCAAGACAACTTTGACCGCTCCTGGATCACTGCACATTGGTTCCTGTAACTCATTATGCATAATTCACTTCATGCTATGCATTTTCTCATTCTCAAGATAAAATAGTTATCTCTACTTGCCAAAACCACTTTGAAACTCATCACGTGCATCATGCATACATGGTATCTCCATCTCCGATCACCATTCGATCATAGATCAACACCTGATTCACCAAGCTCCATTGGTTAGGGTTCGCCATATCAACAGGCTAGGGTTATCGGTTGATCACTTTGCTTCAAATACCAATATCGGTTTCCATCACTGCTCTACTACCAGTTGCATTACTGCATCACTACCGGTTGCAATACAACTCCATGACCGGTTTCTATTGACATCAATGACAACACTCTACTTCATCAATGCAATCTTCATGCAATGCCAATAGGCTATTGTGATGTAGCCTCTGATAAATATTATGAATGAGGAATCTAATTTTTTTTATCAAAGCCTTGAGATTTTAACATATCTTGAGATCATTAGAGTTGATATTTATAGGGTTCAAGTTATCCATTTTCTCATCCATTATGTGTCTTCCATTGTCACTTTCTATTCTTGAATGAAATAATTTGAGTGTCCACATTTTCTAACAAATCCTTGATGGTTGGGGTAAGGTCTTGAATATTTATTATACCTATTTTGGTTTCCTAGGCATATTCTAATGGTGACTAGATTGTAAAGAATATATACAATTGGAGTTATGGAGTTATGAGAGTTATCAATCCAATACAAATATATACAATAGGATGGATGATGAGTAGTATTATCATGCAAAAGATCCCTTGAGATATGAGCCTTCTTACCTAGATAAAGATCCTCAATGATACCCTTTTGATTTTCTTTTGAGAAAGCTGGGTGATGTCAATCTTCAATATTTTTATTACTAAGATTGTTTAAATCTTATTGTCTAGATCTATCAACCTCTTTGACAAAAAAAATTACTAGTTACATTACTATGCCTAATCTCATTAATAAGATAATTGGTATTCATACCAAAGGACCAATAATATTTTTATCAAGAATCCTTGAAAGAAAACAAGGTCTCCTTGAAACTCTCATAACTATTTCATATACTTTGATGTCATCCATAAGGCTTATAGGTAGCTGATGTTGTTGGAATAAATAATTCATATATTAATTATTCACTTAATTGCATTAATTTACCAAATAATCAATGCCTTAGTAAGTAATTAATTAATGGCATTTATTAGCTAGTTAATTAATTAATTAAGAACAATTAATTAATATTTATCTCGATGCGTAATGCAAACTAGGAAAAACAAACTATGTTTAGAATTTGGAGAGTATCATGCATTAATTAGTCTATTATGTTTTTTGTGCATACACGACTGATTCATGCATTCTATTTTAACTCTCAACCTATCTTGTAGACTCCACCATTTAGGATTTCTATCTTTAGAGTTATATTTCTTTATAAGGATGTCATATCCTTCATTGTAATTAAGAAATAAGCAATAAGCAAGAAGTAATTTCAAAGCAATACATTCAAATATTGTTAATTGTCTTCAATTCTCTTTGTTGTTCAATTTTTTCTTTGTGTGATAGGTATTCTTGCATGTGATTATCTGGGATTGTAAGAATTCAACAATCATGAATTCTAACATAGTATCAGAGTGCCAAATCTAAAGATTCTTGTTTTCTTTTTTGGAGATTATTTGTATTTACACAGAAAATTCTGATCTATCTGATTATGTCTTATACATAATGTATCCTTCCTGAAACTAGACATTCAGATCTAGTCTTATATAGGATGTATCCTTCCTGAAACCAGACGTTCTGATCTAGTCTTATACAGGATGTATCCTTCTTGAAACCAGACGCTTTGATCAGCTTTGTCTTATATAGGATGTATCCTTCCTAAAACCAGACTAAATCTCAATCAATCTTATCATATAAAATCAAGGTTTATCAATCAATCAGAATCGTATCATCGAGATCAAAGAACTCACATTTTCATCAATCAACATTGCATAAATCAAATCAATTCTAATTGAGACATCGATCTCGCAAATCTCAATTAATCTCCCGAGGGGGCATCATCATACTGTAACCTATCAATCAATGATTGGGGCATCCTATCAAATCAATATCATCATCAAAATGAGATTATTCTTTGGATCAACACGTCATCACACCTCACTTCAAAGAGGGGCAAAATGTGTACACCTAAAAATGGTTTGAAGATAATTAATTGAATAAGCAATTATTTAATTAATCCTCCTTCCCAATTTAAATACATTCACTAAGCAATTTGATTAAATTCTCCCCATTCATCTACCTATTAATAAATCTAAGGATTTATTTAATAGGTTCATTTCAATAGTTCCCTTTGATTAATTAATTCCCCCCATCAAATTCACTTCTTCTAAAATCCTTTAATTAATTAAAACAAATCAAATTCATGAGTTGTTGAAATTAATTAGCCTTTTCCTATTATTTGAATTTTTAAATTCAAATTCTCCTAACTTCTAACCACCTAACCTAACTACTCCTAAACCTAACTCATTCCATCTAATCTCGGGTTTGCCTAACCCCATCCTAGTTTGCACATCCTAACCACCATGTCCCCTTTCCTTGGACACTTTTCCCTCTCATGAGCAAAGCTTCTTGACACTTGTCACCAAGTGTTCCCTTCCAACCAACTCCTTTTCCTACCAACCTCGAAATGTTCCCTTTCATCCAACCTCTTCTAGAATATTCTTGACACTTGTCACCATGGAGATGACAATATTCCCTTTAATCCAACCTCTTTGCCAACCTAACTACTCCTAAACCTAACTCATTCCATCTAATCTTGGGTTTGCCTAACCCCATCCTAGCTTGCATATCCTAACCACCATGTCCCTTTTCCTTGGACACTTTTCCCTCTCATGAGCAAAGCTTCTTGACACTTGTCACCAAGTGTTCCCTTCCAACCAACTCCTTTTCCTACCAACCTCCAAATGTTCCCTTTCATCCAACCTCTTCTAGAATATTCTTGACACTTGTCACCATGGAGATGACAATATTCCCTTTAATCCAACCTCTTTGCCAACCTCCTCCAATTTAACCATTGATATCTTTAGACTTAATCTTGACCGTTGATTCCTGCCACCTCACCCTTAGTCTTGGAAATTCTATAAATAGACCCCATTTTGGAGTTCAAAGGATCCCGAACCCCTGATTGATTGATCCCATCCCGAATCCATGTCATTCTTCATCTTATGCATTGTTACTATAGGCATCTAGCTTCTAGTTTATCATTTTAGCAATGTTATCATGTTCAATTTTAGCTTAAATCTTAGCATATTTCATAGCAATATCATAGAATCATATATCTCATCTAGATCATGCATCTTCATCATTTAAATCCTCAATTTAAGTGTAGTCAAGTTATTGGAATTTGCATAACCAGATCTGAGAGAAAAATTCATCCTCGCATTTACCAGGAGGCAATAGATCGCTTAGCTATGGTTTATCTTTCTTTGCTTTAAATTTTCTAATCATGCTTGTAATGATCTATTGAGTGTCTTCGTGTTGCAACTGCAGGTACACAGGTCCACACTTCACAGATACACAACACTATACTTGGGTCATTTTCCATATTTTTGGAGGCTGTGAGTAGAATGGACCCAATTGGGTTTCCAAAAGAAATTATAATAAAAAAACACACACGGGTTATTAATACTAAAAACATCGCAAATGCGTTAACAATCTTATTAGTAACGCATATGGGCTACTAATACTAATAAGAGTAGTAACACGTACACATTACAAATAAGATTATTAACGCATTTGGGTTATGACTCAGATTTTTCTAACCTTAACCTATGCGCGTTAATTTTTTTTTCAAATAACCCGTACGCATTACGTTCATTTTTTATTTTTTATGGTGTCTGACTTTTTGTTCATCACCTTGGTGCACTTACCTAGTGATGGATATTATGTGTAATTTATTTGCACTAAAAAGCAATCATGTTTATGAGGGCATTATATTACGACTATGCAGTTTGATGTATTTTGAGAGTTAGATAGTTGTTGACTTGCCTCTAGATCTCTATTACTGATACTCCTTTGAGAAGTTTCTTCCAAAGGTATATTGTAATCTATTGTTGAATAGTCTTAGACTTTTGCGATTATGTGATAGTCTTTGCATAATATTGAAGTCTTTGTTGGTTATAATGTAGATTTGTTTCTTTTAGATGTTTTTTTTTTTTATTCTTTCTTGTCCTTCTTGTTTTTTTCTTCTTGTTTCTATTTTCTTTCCTTTTTCATTTATTATTTATTTCCTTTTTTTCTTTGTTCAATTTTTCCCTTCTTTTTCTTTTTAGTTTTACTTTTTTTTTCCTTTATTAGTTGTGCCTATTTATTTGTTCTACTTTTCTCTCTACTTTTTATCTTTCTTGTAGTCATTGACATTCTCTTTTGTATTAATTTCTCTTTTCTTTTTTTCCTCTTTTTTCAAGACTATCTACCTATCTTGTGTAACCTTTGGTTTATTGTGTATCCCTTTGCTTTGAACCTCGTGTCACCCCTCCTCCCCCCTCCTCTTTTTATGCGTGGTCTAAAATGTAATTGGCCATCTTATGCCTCCTTGCTCTTTAATATCCCGATGATGGATCATAGAGCATGATCCGAGACATTGATGCAAAAACTATCACGCAATCTAATCCAAAAATATAACATTGTTTACAATTATAGATTGTGGAAATTTAATATCATTGATCTATCGTTGATTTTAGAACAATATGTTAAAAAAAATTTAGAGTGTGGGATTTTTTTTTCTCAAAAGGGTTTCTCCCACATAAATCGTCGTATTGTGGTAAGCGTATTATTTATATTTATTTTTATCAAGTTTTTATAACTGTTGTAAATATCTGAAAAAGTTTTGAAATTACTCTCCTCTTAAGATTAGTGTAGGAAATTGTTCCACTACCTTAACTTCCTTTCTATTCCAACCTTAAATAAATAAATCCGAATATTTATTTATCTATGTCCCATCCTCATCCAAAAAAAACTAATAAGATATATCCTATTTATTTAATTTTCTATTGTTGACCCCTATTCGAAACTCAACCAAATTTAAACTTTTAAGCCTTACCACTCATACACGGGCTCTCATTGAAAATTACCTATTTGAAAAAGGAAGTTGTAGGATGTTTGTTGGAGGTTGAACACCCACCATCCGCTGGTATTCTAACAACAATAAAAACATAAAGGCATGCATTAATTAGGCTAGATATTTTTCAACATTGTGATCAGAAATGTCAATGGCGTGTCGAGCTGCGAGCTTTGCAACAGGTTATGGACAAGGATCAATGCATGGATAAATGTAACTTTTTGTCAAATATTACTATTGGGAATGACATGCAAGAAACATGTTAAAGCACGGTCAAAATCATCATGGGTTAGATATTATAGTTGGAAATGCTCTTGTAGACGGGCATGCAAAATGTAGAATCATAGGCAACGCACCGAAACTGCACGACAGAATGCCTCGAAGCAAAGACACCGCATAGAATGCATGATTCTACAATCTGCACAAACCAGTGTTGTTGAAAACGTTCTAAATTGTAGAAAAAGCTCTCGGAAACTTTCAAGAAAATGCAATAAGTCAGTCCAATAATCAATTCTGCAATTTTTGCCAAGTAACCTTTCACCCCTGCGAACGGGAATGGGAGCATTGGACCAGGTTATGAAAACCCATCGAAATGTGGGATATTGACATGTATGTGAAACTTGAAATCATGGAGAACACACCTGCAATGCTTCACAGAATACTTCAAAGAGAGGCCATTACAAGGAATGGAGTGAAATGAAATGATTGCGGAAAATCAACAGTACGGATTTGCTGAAAAATCTTTGGAGTCGGGCTTAAAATGTGATTCGTGAACCACAAAAATTGCCGACATGGTTCAGCGGTTCCCAAATAAAACGTAAAGCCGACAGGGATATTCAAACGAATTTGTTCAAAGGGCTTTAGAGGAGTTGGAAGCTGATGAAATTTTTAAATCACCATCGAACCCTAAAAAAGTTTTGAAACTCCTCTATCCTCCCAACGCGGTTCTGAGAACACCCAAACACCCAACTCTATGCATAAAAAAGAATAGTAGGCCGCGACATGTTGTGTAGAGGCGTATGACAAAACACACAGAGTTTGAATGTGTTTCTGGTGACTATGCTGTCCACGTAGACTTGACCGCCCAAGGATATGGCAAGTCTCATGTTGAAAAGTACTTCGGAAATCTACATGACAATGTAAGGTGTGTACGGAACGTTTCTGCTCTTCAAAGATGCTACATTCGAACGCAATTGGTTGTAAAAGCAGAGGAAGGCCGAAAAATGACGATAGAAAATGACGAGTTTTGACTAAAGAGTGGAGCTTTTAACTTTGTTTCTGGTTCTCCAATGAAGATAGAAAATGACGAGTTTTGACCCTACAACCTCCACTTTCGAAGTTGAAAAGGTCACCGTTAAGGTCACTGTTTAATCGCCAAATTTCAGCGTAAAACAATGGCCGACAGGAATGCAATATAAATGGGATTTGTTTTATTTAAACATTTTTAAGCCGCCAGTTTTACTTAAAACAAGGTTTATTGTTAAAACCAACCCAAACAAAATATAACAACTTTTGTTATTTGTTAAACCCGAATAAAGGCAAAAGGGGTTATTTTGTGGTTTTCTCCCAATTTAGAATATTTTATTTATTTAAGGGGGTTATGGGTTTTTGAAAATTCATTCTTGGAGATAGAGAATTCAAAGTAGTCTCTTAGAATAATAAGGAAAGATAAAAATGCAGTATTTTCTCTAAGAGGATATTGTATGATTCTTAAGTCATTTTGTAAGGTCTTGTTGCCTATGTACTCTTGTTGACAATTGAGAGAAATCTCTTGGTGAGGGTTTTTGAAAAACTCTTGTGTGTTCTCATGTTCTTTGTAAAAACTCTTGGAGAGTTTATTTTCTCTTAGTAAAGGGTTTGGAGTGAGAGTTATTGGAGAGTTGCAGTTTCATTTGCTTAGCATTGTGAATGTGACAAAAGGACTGGGCATGATGCTAGAAAGTTCTTGTCAGGACGGTGTGGAAGCAGGAAGAGCCTAACAATCTTCCTTGGAAACATATATTAACTCGATGGAAGACCATGGTGATGTAAGAACGTTTGCATCATAATAATGACATTGATCACGCATGTTTGCGGATTCGGAGATGTAGCCAGAGTCTAGTGAACTCCATTATCAAATCTTTTGTCTCTCTTTTCCTAGTGCATGTTTTGTCAGCATATTTGTTTTTCTGTATTTTATGTGTTTATTTTCTCAATTCACAAGCAACGTCATTTTCGATCTTCAATTAAATATGTATCCTAGTGAATCTAACAATTGCTAAGTGATTCATAATAAGGAGTTTATAGGTCAAGTTTGGTATCAGAGTCGGTCTAACAAGTTGCAGGTTGTGGGATACTTGGAGAAAATTCGAGCAAAGTGAGGTGAGATGTCTTCGTATAAGGAAAATCAGTTTCCTCTTGCCTTTGATGCAGAATTTTGTAAGGCCTTCATTGCGATGAAAGCCAAGGTTGATGATATGTATGAGGAATGGAAGTTTGAAAAATCAAGCTTGTCGAAGAAATCTGAAGGTGCAAATTCAATGAAAGCTCCTCATTCTTCTCGTTCTCTTCCTTTTTCTCTTGGTGATTCTCATAAACAATCTCAAAGTGTTGGATTGATATTGTTAACCAAGATGGGATATGAAGGAAAGGGCCTTTGAATTCGTGGACAAGGTATTGTTGAACCTGTGAAGGTGGAAGCTAGACCTCGGTATGCAGGATTGGGGTATGGTGAAGGAGAATGCTCCAAGGTAGTGGACGTAAATAATTATCCGAAAGAATAACCATCTCAAGAACAATCTGAGAGAGGCAATGGCACATCGCCTTCGGGAAGTGGTGACACATGCAAGATGTCCAAGAGAAGAACAAACACAAATTCTTCTCAACATGCATGCACCAAGGGTGACCATCAAAGGTATAACAAGCTTGATTATTCCAATGTTCCTTTTGATTATAAGGTTGAAAACATAGAAAGTTTGTGGTTTAGAAAACCATGCACATTTTGTGGGTTGAATAACCATAGTGTTGCCGAGTGTTGGAAAAGAATGGCTTTGTACAGGAAAGTCGAGTCGACCAGGAAAGGGACACAGGACAAAGAGCCATCTCCAAATCAAAGGAATGAGAATGGCAAGAAAGGATGGATGTTGAAAAGGCCTTGTTCTTATTGCTACAAAGGTGGACATCAAGAAGCTAACTATTGGAAGTTTCATCCAGAGCTTCATCCCAATAAGGATAAGAAGAAGATTGCAATTGATTCTCTGTTGGTGAAAACAAGGCAAATGAAGAGGCTCATGTATGTAAGAAAAAATTATTCGTTCATTTCTACAAAGGTGGAAAAAGAAGGTAATCTGAAGCATAAAAATGAAGTAGTTGTATGTAAGCCTAACTCTCATGTGTTTCAGGGATCATCAATGCCGCAACATGAGAATTTTTCATGGGAACGTGTCAAAAGGATTAAAAGTGTTGTTAGCTCATTGCCACTAATATCCTTGTATTTTTTATTACTGCTAATGTGTTATACATGGATAGTAGTTGGGGTAATGAATGCAAAAGGGTGTGAGAAAATGCATATGGGTAGCAATATGATTGCAGTTTTCATAATTGTTGTACAACTTTTGATGAAGCAGGTGCACAAATACGGTGGATAGATACTGGACAAGTGGGAAGGTGTTTTTCTCACTTAGTGTCTGATTAAAAACCTTTTGGAGGTCCAAAAGTTCCTCAGAGGGGAGGAATGATCCAGGTGGATCTAGAAACCTGCTAACATGGCACCTCAATGTCCTTGGAGTTTGAATTGTTTAAACAAAAATTTGTTACGAGTTTTGAGCATTTAACCTCCACTTTCAAAGTTGAGCCGCTCATTGTTACACCACGTGAATAACATATTACTATATTTGGAGCTGGTTAAGCTTATTGTTTAATCACCAAATTTCATGGTAAAAGGATGGTCGACGAGAGTTGAACCTCCAACCACCGATTGCCAAACTAACATATCATCGTTGCACCGCCGATAGTGGATGCAATATAAATGTGTTTTCTTTTATTTGAACATGTTTAAGCCGCCTATTTTATTTAAAAAGAGGTTTATTGTTAAAACCAACCCTAACAAAATATAACAACTTTTGTTATTTGTTAAACCCAGAAACAAATAAAGGCAAAAGGGGTTATTTTGTGGCTTTCCCCCAATCTAGAATATTTTATGTATTTAAGAGGCCTATGGGTTTTGGAAAATTCATTCTTGGAGATAGAGAATTCAAAGCACTATCTTAGAACAACAGGGAGATATACAAACTTAGTATTTTCTCTGAGAGGATATTGTATGACTCTTAAGTCATTTTGTAAGGTCTTGTTGCCTATGTACTCTTGTTGAGAATTGAGAGAAATCACTTGGTGAGGGTTTTTGAAAAACTCTTGTGTGTTCTCATGTTCTTTGTAAAAACTCTTGGAGAGTTTATTATCTCTTAGTAAAGGGTTTGGAGTGAGATTTATTGGAGAGTTACAATTTCATTTGCTTAGCATTGTGAATGTGATAGAAGGACTGGGCAGGAAGCTAGAAAGTTCTTGTCAGGATAGTGTGGAAGCGGGAAGAGCCTAATGGTAACAATCTTCCTTGGAAACATATTGTAACTCGATAGAAGACCATGGTGATGTAAGAATGTTTGCATCATAATAATGGCATTGATCATGCATGTCTGCAGATCCAGAGATGTAGCTAGAGTCTGGTGAAATCCATTATCAAATATTTTGTCTCTCTTTTCCTGATGCATGTTTTGTCAACTTATTTATTTTCCTGCTTTTTATGTGTTTATTTGCTCAATTCACAAGCAATGTCATTTTTTATCTTCAATTAAATCTGTATGCTGGTGAATCTAACAATTGCTAAGTGATCCATAATAAGGAGTTTATGATCATAAAATGATGTCCACTTGCAAGAAAGTGGTCCTTCATGTGGGCTACATGAGTTGCTTCTACCTAGAAATGAATAGAGTAATAACATAATGCTTGTAAAGGAAAATCCTACCCAGTGTGGTGCTTTTACAATGGTTTGTGCATAGGTTATGGGAAATCATGTTGCAATTATAGTGGAAGATCAAACGGAAACTTCAATCTCAATGTGTACAAGCCATTAATTGCAAGTTCTTTAATTTGACCTTTGAGATTACAATAGAGACGCGATGACTTCATTAGAAAATAATCATCAAGGCACTCAAATTCTTAAACATATTAAGAATTTTGGGTGGACATTTGTAGATATCATACCATATTATGTGCTTGGTCAAAACACATGTGCTCTATGTATCATATTATGATACCATTTACTTCATCCAAATTATATTTACGATTGGATATGAGAATTACAAAAGAGCTTTAAGCTACGAGTTGTTCTATGCTATGTTGATGTAGAAGATATAATTTAACCACTTCATGAATTTACAAGAGCAACAATACTTCACGATTGTAGTCTTCTATGTGGTTAGAATTCAAGAGAGTGTGCTCATTACTTGGAGACAATCAAAACATATGAGAATATTTCAGGAGCCTTTAGGCGGGTCACAAAGTATAATAAGAACCTCGTGAGATAGAACCCACCTGGACAATATTGTTATTTATTGATACCAGATATAATGGAATGGGAAGATAAATTGATGATTGTTTGTTTCCTGATAAGCATAATATATTAAGTGTAGGGTGGCGGGTTTGCACTCAAGCTTGATAGGTGTCGTGAAATTATTCTCTTTGAACCATAAAAATATTTTCTTTTATAAGAAATTATTCAAAACTGCTTTTGGAGATTTTTTCATAAATCTTTAAAATTTTATAAAATACCCAAAGGAGTTATGAGAAACGGAATGGTTATAGAAGCAGTTACGGAAACTGAAAATGAAGAATGAGTAAATTATTTTAAATATGCAACGATATAATGGAATGAGGGTCCAAATTTGGAAAGAGGGGGCTTTGCCATATCAATCAGAAGGAGGCAATTCAATCAGAAGTTCCATAAGAGGGAAAGAGGGGATATCTTTCTGTTTTCAAACTTAGCTATTATACAGCAGGGGGAGATGGACTTTGAAACATTTGCCTTTTATCAAAGGAAAGGAGACATATAATATTAAAACTTTGTATTTATATGTGTTCCTTTGCTGCATATTTGCCTTTGAGTCTTTATTAGTTATTCTTTGATATTTTTCCTATCCTATTAAGTTATGTATACGAAACTTTGAATTCTAAATTATTTGCATATCTGAAAAGGAATTATTATATCCTTCCCTATTTTATTTGTTGTGGGCATTTAGTGGGTGAATTTTGTGTCATTCATTTATGTTTTTCCTTTTATTCTAAATTCATAATCACATCTGCATAATAGCTATTTGCAAATGTTAGTTCACCTTTCCTATTTTTTTATTAAAAAGAATACCTCAAAATCTAAATCACATCATAAGAGGGAGTTGTACCTCTAAAATTTAGACGAAGATCAATCCATGCAATGGTGATCTCTCCAACTATTTGTTAGCAAGATGTCTTCATATTTTGACAAAGGGAGTCACTTTGTTTGTTATTTTGGGAAGATGTAATGTCCCCTTTCTAGCATTCAAAGCATAATATTATTGTTTGCCTACTTCCCCATGGTTCCTTAGGCTAACCAAGATATTAAAGGGACTTAGAGGCCATTTGGCCTTGATAGTTTCAGTTGCAGGTCTTTCTAAGGGGTTTTGAGATAGTTTTAGGCATACTTACTATTTATAGTAAGTCATTTTGGACATGGTTGGACATCCAATGGCAATGACATGTCAATGGTAATTGTTTAAAATCAACAAGAAGAGTTATTTATTATTGATATGATTTATTGTGCATTAACAAAGCTATTTTATAAAGTTGAATTTAAATATTTAATTTTATTAATGCATAGACTATAGTTTGTGGGAAATATTTAAATAAAGGAGTACCCTTTATTTTATAATACATTGGAGGCACAAGTTACATAAAGAGAGTTATGTTTTATTCCACATTGACAAAATGAAGGAATGGGCTCTTGTGAGAACATTATAAAAGAGATGGAAGAGCTTCCATTTAGCATGCTTGGATATGATTAATATTATGTTGTTGGATTTCTTGGAAATTTGATTTATTGGGCTTCAAGGATGAAATCCCTCTTTGCCAACATTCTCTTTGTTGTTGGAGGAAACAGTCGAGAGGATTATGGGGTGTTTTCATCCAAGAAACACAATAGGCTTCATTGACGAGTTTGCATAGAGTTTTTACAAGGGTTTGAAATGCAAATCAGAAGTTGTTACCTATTGGTATAATAGCTGTGAATAGTGTTTTTTCTATAGTACCTGTGAATAGTGATTTTTCTACAGTAGCTGTGAATAGTGATTTCTCTATAATATCCGTGGAAAGTGATTTTGCTACAGTAACCATGAATAGTAATTTTGTTACTATAGTCGTCAATAGTGTTTTTCTATAGTAGCTATGAATAGTGTTTTTCTATAGTACATGTGAATAGTGATTTTGCTACAGTACTCATGAATAGTGATTTTGCTAAAGTACCACCAAGATTCAGAGTTATATGAAGTTGGAGGTCAAAGAGAAATAAGATTCACACTTCTTGTTGTGCATCGTCATTGTGGAGTTTGATATGTTGTTGTTATGCCTCAATTCCCAAGTATGAAATTACTTTTAAAATCTATTATATATGTTTGTAATCTTCTCTTGAAATATCAATAATAAAAATCTAATTATTGAAGTATTGAATGCTATTGCTTAGTGAATTATTTTGTATGCTTTCTTGCAAATTGCTATATTCCATTTTGCATTATTATATCATGAATGGCATGTGAGAAGTTCAAACAAACAAATCAAGAAAAAACACAAACATTGAACCTTCGTACAACAGTTGGGTACTTTCAAAAAAAAATAATGGGGTATACATTATAGTGGTATCAGAGAAAAAAATCCTACCATCTTGAAGGGTTTAAACATGAGCAAACAATGATATGACTGATTGGAGTGTACAACTATTATCACATCATTACAACACATGGATAAATGGGGGCTTTGTTTAATACTAGACAAGAGGAACAAAGAGATGCAGAGGATCAGAATACTAATCAAAATATTAACAATATGGGTGAAAGAAGGGACCCTAGTGAGGGGATATTTTTATAGTTATTGGACACACTAGTTCAAGAGAAACAGTTAGCAGAGCAAAGAGCACAACAATAGAATCAAGGTTTGGACTTACTAACACAGATGATAGCCTGCCAAATGGCCATTAATTTGAATAATATGGGTGGTGGAAACAATGGTTGAAATAATGATTAGAATGGAGGTAATAATGGACATAATGGTGGAAATAATGGGGGTAATAATGGTGGACAAAATGGAAATGGGGGTAATGGAGGAGGAAATGTGGACTACAACTTTGGACATGTAGCTCAACCCACTAGAACAGTGAGCGCTAGACCTCTTATACCTACCATCCCACTTAGGGCACTAGCACAACCTATGAATGAGCCTCAAATTATTGACTTATAGGATAAATTTAGAAGAGATTGGGAGAGTGGAGGACCTGACTTTTAGGTAGCTATATCTCTATGAGATTAAATTGATGTGAGGATGAAACACATGCCTCATGTAGGAGACAGGAACCAAAATTTTGAGTTCCAGAAGAAAGTAGGGAAGTTATCTCTATCGTATTTTGATGCTTCCGGGATGAATACAACACGAGATTGGGTTCAAAAGGTGGATAATTACCTTCATCTTAATCATATGCCTGAAGAAGAAGCCATTAAATATGTAGCTATACACCTTGATGGAATTGCACATGAATGGTGGAACCATGGCATGGTGACGATGGGACATGATCAAATCACTTCCTATGATGATTTTACAGAATGATTGATAGAGAGATTTCATAGGAAGGAACTAGAACTACATTTTAAGGAGTTGACACAGTTGAAACAATGGGGATCAATGGATAACAATATTATAGAGTTCCAGAGACTCTCAATACTAGTTACAGACATATCAAAGAGGATGCTCATGGAACTTTTCATGGATGGGTTGGTTGATTTATTGAGAGGATGGATTAAGACCCTAAATCCACCTACACTACAGGATTCCATTAAGAATGTCAGGGATATGGAGGCTTTTATCTCAAGAAGCCAATTTCTATCTAAGAAATAAAGATTCTGAAGTAAGAAGTTGGGGCCCATCGTGGGAATTAATTCATTAAGAATTTAATTAGAAAGAATAAAGTAGCTGCTAATTTAGCCCACCCTTAGATCGCCCAACTTAATTAGCTATAGCTACTGGCACGATCGATGACATGACCCCCCTTCTGAGTGACTACCTTATTTTTGTGTACTTAGGGCTAACTAGAAAGAAGGTATTCATTAGCCTTATATAAGGAATTAGACCCACATGAAGACCCCAACATAATTTTCAACTACTGGACGAACCCTTTTCCATAGAAAAAAAGTAAAGGACAAGAAACAGAGTGATTCTCACCCACCATGAATAAATACAAGGAGACTAGAAAGTGATTAGTTAAATGAGCTCAAAAGAAAAAAAACAATTGTTTTCACTATAGAGAGCCATGGGACCCTCCACATAAGTGTACTATTAAAGCAAAGGAAAAATAGTTAGAGTATTTTTAGCTAAAGAATCAGCTTCAAAAGAGTCAGAACAATAGTCAGATTCAAAAAGTAGTGGTGAAGAAGATATTACGGCAGAAGAGGCTAAAGGAGATCAAACCCTTGCATGAATTACTAGTACTGAAACATCAATAACCTTCGAGGTAATTGGTGTGATACAGGGACAACGAGTGGTTTCACTAATAGACATAGGAGCCACCCACAATTTCATTGATGAAAGCTCCATGAAGAAGCGAGAACTTTAGACAGAGAGCATGAGTGGTTCAGGGTGATGGTAGCTAATGGACACAAGATTCTTAGCACTTGGATTATTCTTGATCTTCATATGTAGATGGGAGATTATGACATGGTAGACAAGTTATATGTTGTTGATATGGGAGATTATGATGTCATCCTAGGCATGACATGGATGAGATCCCTAGTGGAGTTCACCTTCAATCTAGAAAATTTAGAAATGAGATTTGAGCATCAAGGTCAAAAAGTGGTTCTCAGAGGATTATCGAATGGGGGACTCATATTAGTCTCACTTAAGGTGATGAAACATTTGTTTAGATATGACCAGGTGGAGTAGGCAGCATAATGTATGGTCATGCCTACATCTATAGAGTAGCAACTTAAGGAGTACCATCCGGACATTCAGGAGGTCATATCTAAATATACAAAGATGTTTGGAAGCATTCTACTAGTTGTTTCTCTAGAGAGAAGAATAGAGCATGTAATTTAACTGGAGGAGAGAACAAAGCTTGTGATTACCACCCCCTATTGGCATCCTAAGGTGCATAAGGATGAGATCAAGAAGGTGATAAAGGAGTTGTTGGAGATGGGTTACATTAGGCCTAACAAAAGTCCATTTGCCTCATTAGTGGTTCTAGTAAAGAAAAAATATGGGACAAAGTGTACGTGCATAGATTTCAGGGCTCTCAACAAAAAGACAATCAAGAACAGGTACCCCATTCCAAGAATAGATGAGTTGATAGATGAGTTACATTGCTCACATTACTTCTTGAAGATAGACTTGCACTCAAAGTACCATCATATTAGAATGAGAGCAGAGGATGTGGAGAAGACAACCTTCAAGTTCTATTATGGCCACTTTGAGTTTTTGGTTATGCCATTCGAGCAAAGCAATGCTCTAGTTACCTTTCAAAATTGTACATGAATCAGGTGTTCAAGAGACAATTAAGGAAATTTATGCTAATATTTCTTGATGATATACTGATATACAATATGACACATGAGGAACACTTGCAGCACTTGGAGGAGGTATTGAGCATACTTGGGAGGGAATCCCTTTATGCCAAAGAATCTAAATGTGAATAATTTGGCATGACAGAGTTATTGTACCTTAGGCACATCATTAGTGTAAATGGAGTGAGGGTGGACCCAAATAAAATTAGAGCTATATTTGAGTGGCCTACTCCTACAAATCTTACCTAGATCAAGGGATTCTTGGGTCTATGTGGTTTCTACAAGAGGTTTGTGAAGGGGTCCTTGTAGACAAAAACTCCACTTACATATTTGATCAAGAAGGGAGCCTTTATATGGATAGATACATCTTCAAATAGTTGATGATATCTGTCGATAGGGGTCAATTGTCAATATGTTTCAAAGGTTGATATGGGTCAAACTGATTGTCGATATGTGTCAATATATCAATATGGTTCAATATGTCGATATGTGTCAATATATTAATATGGTTCAATATGTCGATATGGGTCAAAGGTCGATATGGGTCTTGTTTCGACATGGGTCCTGATTCAATATGGGTCCTGATTCGATATGGGTTCTAATTCGATATGGGTCCTGATTGTCTATATGGGTCAGTTGTTGATATGGGTCAATTATTGATTAATTGTGATATAATACTGAACTTTGATATGTTGCTTGATTTTGATATGGGACTCTGGTTGAGTGATTTTCGATATGGAACTTGGATTGATTGATTTTCTATATGGAACTTCGATTGATTGATTTATTTGATGTTTCTTGATTCATAGACTTTGTTATTGATATGATATCCAGGGAATTTGGACATTTATTTTTTCTGATTGATGATTGGTTCTGACTTGTATCATTGATTTTCCTTTGGATCAACATGTGATCACACATGTGCATGATGATATGATATGGATGTAGCTATTTTGATTTCGATGAGCTATATGATATTCTTTTGATGTATATGGCTTTTGCAGATGATGATGCAGATGATGTGATGTGTGTGTGTTTGATTTTTATGATTTACATGCTTATATGATGATTGTAATGATACTATATGTTTAGAAGGTGATATGTAGATGATGGTTGGATTTGATGATTGCAAATTTTTCTAACATGTTTTTGTGCTTTTGTGTGCCTTGGACAATGCGATCTAGAATGTCACATGTTTTGATATGATATGCAAAATGCTATAATAATGTGAAATGTGAAATGTATCATGAAAATGAGATGGATAATGATATGCATGATATGAGATATATTTTAAAAATGAGATGTATGATATAAGATGTAATTCTCTTTACAATGATATGGAGATTATTATGATATGGTAGGAAAATGCAACTATAATGTGATATGAAAATGATAATGCAATCGAATGTAAGTGGAAAATGATAATGTGAATGCACCTAAATGCAATATTAACATGATGATGATATTCAACCTAATGTAAGATTAACCTGATAATGATATGCAACCTAATGGAAGATTAAAGATGATATGCAACCTAATGCTAATAATGATAATGGAATGATGCAAAAAATGACATGAAACCTAATGCAAGATTTAAAATGAGAATGATATGCAACCTAGTTGAAACTTAAAGATGATAAATGACACTAATGGAAAATGAAAATGATATGCAAACTAATGAAAGATTAATATGATAATGATAATGAATTAATACTAATGTATTCTCGTTCCCAAGTGTTGCCATCTTTTTTTGATCAAATTTCCAGTGCTTCCCTATTTTTTTTATCATCGAGCCTTGATTTGTTGAAAGTTGATACAAGCGTCATGGTATAATTGAACCATAACGACCTAAGTATAACCTAATGGATTTTGATATGGCAAGATGGCACAAGCATCGAGGTATAATTGAACCAAGACAACTTAAGTGTTGCAGGTTGCTTGCGTAAAATAGACAAGAGTTAATTTTAGTCCCATACAAATCCGAAATGTCTTCAATGATATGTTGCCTGATCACATCGTAAGACAAATTTGCATAGTAGAAGACTTCACTCCCAAACAGTAGAAAAAGAAAACATCACATTCCTTCCTTGCTTCTATAATATTTGAGACATCCTTGAGTCACTTAGGAGATATGATAAAAAAAAAATCAACAATCATAAGTAAGCATGCATGCTATTGGAAATGTATTCTTGTCAAGTAAAACATCTTGCAAATAGATCTTTTGTTCAGTTCCAGTCAATTCAATTCAATAATTCTATCCTTCTTGTATTATCGTTGTCATTGTGGGTAGTCTTGATCCTTGTTGTTATGCTATGTATTTGGTCTGATATCTAAAACCCTCAAGGCAAAATTCCCCTAGTAAGGTCAAGATTTTACCCCTTGCTGTCGATACTATTTCGATATAGATATGTACACTAATCACCAATCCATGGTGGGATATGATTCAAATAATCAAGGATAGTGACTATGCTAAGTATGTCCAAGATAATGTTGCATTTATAAGTGTTATGTAGTGGCTATTGGTTTAGATCAGATGGAGCCAAAGATATGATGCGAGTACCATTAGGTAGAGGAGTTTCTCTCTCACAAATAGTGCCAGTTGCCAGATTTTCACCACTTGTTTTTATTTAATTTTTTTATTGTTTTCAATTTTCTTGTATTTTTCTCAATTTGTTTTTTTTTCAGTGTTATAGGGCACCTATTTGCCAGGTTTTCACCCTAGTGATGATTTTTGATACTTTTTTGCTTGATCCATGCATTGGATGACTCAAGTGTAGAATTTATTTAGATGGATGTTGTTGGTTGGCTCATTAAGCAAGTCCCCTTCTAAAGTTGATAACTGATATGCTCCTGATCCATAAGCTAATATGATAACAAAGGGCCCTGGCCAGTTGGGTTCAAATTTCCCTTTCTTCTTGATCTTGTTGGTTCCGAGGGTTTCCCTTTAGGACTAGATCACCAACTTTGAATGCTCGTGGGATGACCTTGTGATTGTAGCTTTTGTATATTCTTTGTTGATATGCCTTGAGATGATCAAAGGCATGCTATTGATGTTCATCTAGCATTTTGAGCTCTTGCAACTTGTTGACTCGATATTTCTCATCTAGAATGAGGCCTTTCAATGACACCCAGAGTGATGGAATCTCTACCTCAATAGGTAGGATAGCTTATGATCCGTACACCAATGAGTATTGTGTAACTCCTGTAGGTGTGTGGATACTCATTCTATAGGCCCAAAGTGCAGGATTGAGTTGGACGTGCTAGTCTTTACCAGCATCATTCACTATCATTTTGAGGATTTTCAAGATTGTCTTGTTTGAGGCCTCTTCTTGGTCATTCCCTTGTGGATAATAAGGTGTCGAAAAGCAATGTTGGATATGGAATCATTCACAAAGCTCTTAGACATCTTGATTTTTGAAAGGTCTTCCATTACCTGTGATAATGTAACTAGGGATGTTGTACCAATAGATGAGGTAATTCAAGATGAAGGAAGCTATCTATTTGTCGGTTACTGTAGTTAATTGAACTGGCTCAATCCATTTGGTGAAGTACTTAGTGGTCGTGATGATGAATTTGTGTCCATTTGATGAGGAAGGATGATTTTTTCCCACTAGGTCGAGTCCCCATTGACAGAAAGGCCAAGATGTAGTGAGTGGTTGCAACTCTTGTAGCGGTGCACGTATGAGGTTACCATGAATTTGACACGTAGGACATTTCCTAGCAAACTGATAGGACTCTTTCTCCATTGTTGGCCAGTAATATCCCATCCTTAGGAGTTTATTAGCAAGAGTAGGACCACTTGAATGCGTACCACAAATACCTTCATGAATCTCATGTAAGGAAGAGTCAGATTCATTATGATCGAGCCATCCAAGGAGAGTATCATCAAGACCTCAGCGATAAAGCATGTCAACAATTAAGTTGTAGTAGGCAGCTTGTCAGATAAAGCTTCATTTTTGGTTGTGAGATAGGTCAGGTGGGAGGGTATTGTCTTTGAGACAAGCATAGATCTTTCTGTATAGGGGAGAATTAGAACCGTTTAGAGCATAGATAAATTGGGATTTAGTTACCATAGCAATAGAGACTTTGAGCCGAGTCAGTTTCCAAACATTGGCAATATCATAGTGCAAAGGTGGGGAAGAATCTGCCCCCGATATTAATCACCATATATCTCCCAAGATAACTACCCAATTGTGAAGCAATTCACTTTGGATTAATTTCTAGCAAAAGGCAAAAAAATTGGGTGCCCTCTAGGGGGTGACAAGGTTGTTTGAGCTAATGAAGTATCGAGACTAGTGGGCTATGATGTTGTTGATGATCCTTGAATAAAGTGTCTATCTCATGTGTCTTTTATTGTAAATCAAACCAGTGATAACATCGGGGATTTGAAAACATCCTCACAAGAACATACACTCAATGTTTAGCATAGGGATGGCCATTGTTTTCATGTGTGCTATGTCTTCTTGTCATGAACATTGAAACATCTTGCAAGTTACAAATCAACCAATACAACAGTCAGTTTAAAACAAAGAGCAAAGAGCAACTTTAGAGAAAAGAGAATTTCCAAATCCAACTAGCACCCTTGGAAGGGGTATCAAATCTTCAACTATCTCAGGATATGATTTCATCGAACAAGATTAAGGATTATCAATTAAAGTGATCAAAGGTTCCACCATCCAACAATTATTATCAAAACCAATACCTAGTTAGGTTCTCAAGTTGTCAAATTAAGTTCCTATATCGTGAAACTTGAATCATATCATTTGACACACTTTGTCATGGGGGAGAATCAAACTAAACCTCTACTTGACAAGTAAGCTTGAGTTTTGAAAAAAAGTATCCATATCAACCATCAACATCAACATTGATCATTTTGTATGACCACTCCCCACATTTTGAGAAGAAGAAGTCTTCATCATAAGACTAAGTTGAAGAAGAGACAACCTAGTCCTAAGGCACATACCAAGAGGAGTAAATTTCTCTATATCAACCGTCAACTCTTTAAATCACATCATGTTTTCTTGTGACATATGCGATTGTATCTCCAAGGAAAAAATAACGAGTTTGACAAGGAACCTTTAAGAAGTAGAGCTTATGTTCAGAAAGCAACTTTCAATCAACGCCTTGATAGTGGGGGAAGGATCAATCCTGCATTGTTTCCAAGAAATTGCATCACCTACCATGAAGATCGGCTTGAACTACCAACCCCACCAAGAAGCCCGTTAGAAGAGGAGGAATTCACTACTATAGAAATCTATTGATGCCTGTTAGCATTTGATCTCGAAAAGGAAAAGAATTGGATCCACAACTAGAATCTAGCATGAGTCATAGGGAATCCAATCCTTTTGACGAATACGCAAATATGAAAGAAGAAGAGATTACTGAGGAATTTGTCCAACAAAGCCAAGAAAGCGTCACCTTCCAAAAGCTAATGGAAAGGATTATAGACGCAGATAAACAAAAGTACCTCCTCATGCTCAATAGAAAAGGAATCCCAATGCTTGAGGATTTTGACTTGGAAAATTCAAGAAGTGAAAGAATCCCAAAAATGAGGCCAAGAGCCTACACATTCACTCAACATCGAGAGCACTTAAGAGGAAGTGACTCCCAAGACAATTCCCACAACCAAGACTATACGCATGATCATGATGACATTAGTGAACAAGGGGATGCCCATCATCAAAGGTCCAATGAAGAAAATATTCCCCTCACTAACATTACACAACAACTTCAACAACTTCAATGAAAAATGTAGGACATGCAACAAGGATCCACAATAAGATACTCCTTGGAGGACATTTGTCCTTATCCTTTTGATAGGAGGCTAAACATGGTACCTTTCCCACCAAATTCAGATATACCAAAGTCTGACAAATATGATGGTAAGATTGATCCCCGTGATCATATCAGGTAATGTTGTACTATGAGCTTGGAGTTTTCTCACAATGATACATACATGATGAGGCTCTTCCCAAGAAGTTTGGGAGGGCAAATAATGGAGTGGTTGTCAAAAATCACACCTCCCATCAGATCATTTAATGAGTTGGTGAATCAATTCATTACAAAATACTCCTACAATATCCAAAATGAGGTCACCATGCTTGATGTATGCAATATGAAGAAAAAGAACAATGAAACGTTCATTGTGTTCCTACAATGATGGAGGTGCATGGTCTCAAGGTACCCACAAGATGTACCTGAAAAAGAAAAGATGGAAATCTTCATAGACAATTTAAATGATGAAATGAGTTATCAACTCAAACTACAATGTATACCATCTTTTTCAAAATTGATAGAGAATGGTATCCAAGTAGAGGAAGCCTCGATCAAGAAGGGGACCTTAAAATTATCTTAGGAAGGTGTTAGTTCAAACAAAAACCACACCTATAGCAATCAATATAACAACTCTGACAAGTCCAAATTTTGGACTAGGAACAAAAATGTTGTTAATGACGGTGTGGTCAATGCCAACAATGTAAAGTCTAAACAACCAGTGTTGACTTTATCAGGTAACACACCATCCAATAGTGATCAAAGAAGTGCCAATCAAGGCACTAACAATTATCAATGCACTAACAACAATTACCAATGTAATACCAACCAAGGGAACAACAAAAATAATCAAGGGGGAAACACTAACACTCCACCTCCCCCATATCGACGAACCTATACACCATTGGAACAAACACTAGAATCTGCATTCTGAGAAATACTGGCAAACAAGATCATCACATTGCCAATCATAAGCAACTTCGAACCCCAAGTCAAACCACCATTGTGGAATGACTCACACTATTGTGATTATCATAGAAACAAAGGGCATAGAACAAATGATTGCATGATGTTGAAGAACTTGGTTCAAGATATGTTGGACAGAGGAGACATAACGATCGATGGTCATAAAATCAATGGTGATCATGAGGCTTTCAAAAATCCTCTTCCTAATTACAACAAGGGAGGAGCATCAATGTCAAACAACAACAAAGGAGCTCGTATTGACCACATCTATGATAATGTCATCAACCACATCTCAGTATATGACAATCAGGTGAATGTCATAAAGATCAAGAATAACAACAAGGGCTTAGAAATATGTCTTGAAGGGGAGTACATCAAATGAAATAACTATCCCCAAGACTCTTTATAACTTGGTCGACCAATTCCGAAAGACACCTTCTCAAATATCAATACTCGAGTTTCTTAAACTCTCCCCAAAGCATAAGGATATCTTAGAGCAAGCTCTTGTCGAAACAACAGTGCCAAATGATATGGATGTCAATCTATTCCAAGCCATGGTGGCCCATATGACGATGCCACATAGCATATCCTTTTCTAAACATGATGATGTCTCCTTGAGTCATCCACATAACACCCCGCTACATATTGAAGACTTAGTCTATCAAAATCAGGTAAAAAGAGTATTAATAGATGGAGGGGTTGGTCTCAATATTTGCTATTTAAAGCTTATTTGTGCATTGGGCTTCTCTAAGAAAGCTATTGATCCTAAGAAGAAAATCAGTATCAAAGACTATGATGATGAAGAAAGGTCATCTAAAGGAACTGTGATACTACCCATTCAGGTAGGTCCTGTGCAAAGAGACACAATGTACCAAGTCTTAGACATAGATTTGACATACAAAATACTCTTGGGTCACCCTTGGATCCATTAAATGCAAGCAGTACCTTCCACATACCATCAATGTCTCAGGTTCCCCTACAACAAACAAGAAATTTCAATATCAGCAGATACCAACCCTTTTCAATACTACAATGCTATGGGGGCAACACAAAATTTCCTAGTTCCACACAACATGGAGGCCCAAGCCTCTTCATCATCTAACCATCACAAAAAAATCAAGTCATTATCCATGAACTTGAGCAAAAGATGAAGATAAAGGACCAAGGCATGGGGGAATACTCTTTTGAACCCCAATGTCTATCTAAATTGCCAACTTCACCATGATCTCATGGACAACCTTCCACATCAAGCCAACAGACAACACAACCCATCAAGAAGTTTGATGGTAAATTTATCCAAATGGGCACACTGGCTGAAGAATCAGATGACAAAGACATTCTTAGTTGGCTATACAAGGATGAGGAAGAAATCATAGATGTTGCCCTAGAAGTGGTCGTTCCAACAAAACAATATGGAAATAGGTTTAGAATCATCCAAAAAATGGGATACAAAGGAAAAGGACCTATTGGCAAGCATCAAGAAGGCATCCTAGAACCCATACAACCTCATTCACAAATTGCAAAAGACAAATCAGGACTTGGGTATAGTCGGCATGTTCAACCTGTGCAGAAGCAAAATCACCACCAGAAACCCCAATGGAGAGAAAAGATAACACATAATGAAGACTCATGGGAAGAGGTGCTACACCACGCAACTAAAAAGACCAGAAAAGAACAAGAGTGTGAAGAAAATGAGAAGCGACAAGAAGAAATCACTATCCAAAGGGAGGAAGATTCTTATAATAAAGTACAAGAACCTAATCAAACCGAGATGGAGTTTCAACCTGAGGATATTGCTACTCAAAGAAGGGAAACTATGTATGATAAAATCCAAAGAATATAAACAATCACAGATCCTGAATCAGAACAATCTACCCAACTAGTATCAATTATCAATGATCTTTTCTCATCATACAACATCCCTGTCAGATTCAGTGGGGTAACCTCAGATAGAGATTCTAAAATAGATTCCAATGAGTATGAGTGGGACACTTTTTTTGATGTTACAGAGGATATTGGAGTGGATACAATCCATGCATATAGACCCATTCCTTATGAGGGACAAGGCTTGAGCTCTAGATCGTTTGAATTCAGACCACAACATATTTATGAGGCTAGTGAGAATGAACAAATTCAATACGAAAGAGGCAATATCGACGAGAGTATCATCAAAAACCTTGAGACTATTATAAACCTCACCCATGCCCTGGATAATTATGACAATATCTTTATCATGACCCTCACAGTAGCTGATCTTGACTCGCCAAATGACTCCCTATCGCTCATATATCTTGACCTCATAGACTGGGAAGAACTTGAGCACAATATATCGATATTCAAAAATGATGAGGCCATTGTTCAATACCTCTGCTCCGTTAACCCAGAAACATGCTCCACAAGCAAACCACATAATGATATCTACAATTAGGGGAGTGCCGAGTCTCTCAGTCACAAAATGAACAAAATAAAAAATCGATCTAATGGTGAAAACCATCTAATGACAGTATTAGATTGCAAAAAAGTAAAAACAAAGGATGCATCTAATGGTGAAAACCTCTTTGAGGCACCTGAAGATGGGAGACATGACACTCTTCCTGAACATTACTAGGAGAGGTCACCAATATTGATTGAGCCAACTCAATCAATAAATATTGGCAATGAAGCAGTAGCCTGAACCATACATCTGGTAGAATCACTCACAGAAAAGGAAAAATCGGACTTTGTCAAATTCTTCAAGGAGAAGCAAATCAATTTTGCTTGGTCTTATGCAGACATGCTGGGGGTAGATCCAAACCTCATCATGCATCACTTGTCCATCGCTCCTAGAGATAAACCTATTAAACAAAAATTAAGGAAGATGAACCCACATGTGGCCATATTGGTAAAAGCAAAACTAAAGAAGTTTACTGGATGTAGGATTCATCTGACCCATTGATTATGTATAATGGATCTCTAAGATTGTGTCAATGTCTAAACTAGATAAAATCATTAGGATTTGTACAGACTTCAGGGATCTCAACAAAGCTTGTCCAAAGGATGACTTCCCTTTACCAAGCATCAACACCATTGTTGATCTAACCGCCGGACATGCTATGTTATCCCTCATGGATGGTTTCTCTAGCTACAACCAAATCAAGATAGCTCCAGAAGATCAGGATAAAACAATATTCACATGTCTGTGGGGTATATACTATTGGAACGTCATGCATTTTGGCTTGAAAAATGCTGGTGCAACTTATCAGAGGGCCATGGAAACAATATTCCACAACATGATGCACACTTTTATGGAATATTATGTGGATGATTTCCTAGCTATATCATTCACAAGAGCAGAACACCTAGACACCCGAATAAAATCTTTCAAAGACTGGAACAATTAAATGTCCGATTAAACCCTGAGAAGTATTTCTTCAAGGTAACATCGGGCAAACTTTTGGGATAAATAGCATAAAAAAAGGCATCGAGGTGGATCCATCAAAGCTATAATAAATTATGGAGATGTCACCTCCCAAGAACATTAGCCAACTCAAATCTCTTCAAGGCTAGTTAAAATCCATTCAATGATTCATAGCTCAACTAGCAAATAAATGTCTTCTATTCACACATCTACTAATTAAATGTAGATATTAATTAAATTGCTTAGATAGAAGAAGGGTATATTAATTAAATCTTAATTTAGTTAAAAATGTCAATTAGAAGGCATATTAATTAAATCTTAATTTAATTAATAAGCGATTTAATGATGATTAAATGAATAAAATCCATTTAATTAGTTGTGCCAGTTTTAGGTGTCTACAACATCTTGTCTAGTATTAGCACTTCCAGACTTCTCCAAATCATTAGAGCTATAGTGTGATGCATCTAGAGATGGGGTGGGTGTAGTATTAATGCAGGAACTTAAGCATCCCATTGCTTTTGAGAGTAGGAAGCTAAGGGGAGTGGAGAAGAGATATTCTATATATGGTAGGGAGATCTTGGCCATAATGCATGCATTTGCCAAATTCAGGTCTTATCTGGTTGGGGGTAAATTTGTGATTAAAACAAATCATAATAGTATAAAACATTTTATGAGCCAAAGAGATCATAATGATAGGCAGAAAAAGTGGATCACCAAACTACAAGCATATGATTTTGATATCGCGTATGTCAAAGGGCAGAAATATGTAGTGGTTGATGCACTTTCTAGGAGACCGCATGTATGGTCCCTGGTTGAGATTTCAGTAGACTAGAAGAAGAAAATAATAGATGAATATGCTAAGGATCAATGGGTAACAGATTTGATAGGGGGGTATGTACAAGATGATAGATATGTGGTGTTTAATGACCTTATCTTGTACAAGGATAGAATTTATTTGGTAGCTTCATCACACATCAAAGGTACTATCTTGAACACATTCCACGAAGTACCTATGGTTGGAAATCCTAGTTCTTCAAAACATACCAACAGATTTATCAGAGGTTTACTTAGAGAGGACTCAAGGATGATGTGCAAAGATATGTTAGATAATGTCGAGTTTGCCAGCAAAATAAATATGAGCATACCCCTCCAACTAGATTACAATAGCCTTTACCCAATCCTGACAGGAAATGGGAGAGAATTTCGATGGATTTTATTGTAGGCCTACCCAAGGTGCAGGGTCAAGAATGTATTTATGTGGTGGTGGATAGGCTAACAAGATATGCTTATTTCTTTTCTATTACATCAACCAGCACAACAACACAGGTGGCAGACTTGTTTTTTGGGGATGTGCTTAGGCTTCATGGGATACCTAAGAACATAGTCAACGACATGGACAATAAGCTTCTGAGTCTATTTTGATAGGAACTTTTTAGATTGAGTGGCACTAAGCTCACTCTTGGCATTAGTTATCACTTATAGACAAATGGGTAGACGAAGATTGTTAATAAGTGGGTTGAGGGGTACTTGTGGAAATATGTACAAGGCAATAGAAGGCTTGGATCATATGGCTTTATTTAGGTGAGTATTGTTATAATACTACCTATCACATGTCGATCAGGATGTCTTCGTTCATGGCGTTATATGGGTATGAAGCTCCTAGCTTCACATATCTTCTTTTTGGAGATAGTCGAGTGCTGAGTCCACATAATTGGTTACAAGACAACCATGATATTTTGAGATCACTTAAGGAGAGTATTCAACAAGGTCGGAATGAGTAGAAGTTATATGCTAATCAACATAGAGTGGAACACAGTTTCGAGGTTGGGGATATGGTATACTTGAGACTTCAGCCCTATAGGAAGTCTACACTTAAGAAGAGAGGACCAAAGAAGTTGAAACTAAAATTGTATGGGTTATTCAGAGTTTCACACCACATTGACAAGGTGGCATATGAGATGGGGTTACTAGTGTAAGGAAATTAAGTAGCGAAACAACTTCCTACACTAACCTTGAGAGGAGAGTAATGCAAAAACTTTTACAAATCTTTACAACAGTTACACAAAATAGAAACAAATATGATAACATTCAAACCATAACATAGTGATTTACATGGGGAAAACCCTTTCAGGAGAAAAACCCCACACTCCAAAAGCCGCCCAATATATTATTCAGCAATCAAAACAGATTACAATATACTTGCAGAGAAAGCTCTTCTCATGAGTACCACTAATCAGAGATTCAAAGGTAACTCAATAGCCATAAGACTCTTGCACACAACCTCTATCTCATGCACCTCATATATAGGAAAGACAATACAAGAAACCGTCAAGCAATATTACAAAACCATGGGATAAAACCACCCAAAAAGATGTTGCCGACCTTATCTCCCTTCTAGATTCCCTATGACATGTTACAACACATATCAACAAGCGTGTCTCCCTTTTACAACTCATTTATGTGTCCGATACTAATTATATTTCCTACTTAAGGAGAACAAAATTCCAGAGGCCATAACTTGTGAACTGTGTGTTTGATTGACGAACCGTTTGAAGAGTCAAAAAGATCACAAAGTGCTCTATTGCCTTGTAAGGGCTATGCCCACCTTTTAGGACATTTCAGGACCACTAAAGTCCTCAAAATCAAATTTAAACCTTTCATTGGACCCCTCAAAAATGGAAAATTTAATATGTTCAAAACCAACTATGATCTTGCAACGTAACTTTACCGGAATACTTATATAGCCAACCAGAAGCTTCAAGGAGAATTTTGCACCATTTCATGCTCAAATGAAAACTTACTATAAATAGTAACCTCATGTAAATGCAAGGTTGAGACACGATTTTCCTAACAAATCTCCTTGTTGAACACCTTGCAAGAGAAAAGGGAGTATGAACACAATGAATCAATTGCTAGGGGCCATAAGGTCCATAGATGCCAAGCACCATATGAACTTCTCTATGCTCACAACCTTAGTTAAAGAATCTGCAACATTCATTAAAATTTCTACCTTAACCAGCTTCACCCTTCCATCTTCAATCATATCTTTGAGAAAATGATATTGAACATCAATGTGCTTAGTTTGGGCATGAAATTTCAAGTTCTTAGCTAGGCAGATCACACTCTGACTATCACAATAATTTTTCACGGCTCCTTGTTTTATTCCAATGTCTGAACATAGTCTCTTAAGACAAATGGATTATTTACAAGCATGAGTAGCTTCCATGTACTCTACTTCAGTAGTGGACAAAGCAACCACATCTTGTCCCTTACTCATCCAACTAATTGCACCACCAAATAAAGTAAACACATAAGCACTGGTGGATCTTCTGCTATCAGTATCACATGCCCAGTCTGAATTGACATAACCATGAATATCAAGGGAAGTCATGTCTCCAACTAAAGTACTATGATAACACAAAGAATACTCTGAGGTACCCTTCAAATATCTGAAGACTCTTTTGACTACATCCCAATGAACTCTACCACTGGGATTAGACATATATTTGGACAAAAATTTCACTGCTTGGAGAATGTTTGTTAATCCTATGAGGATCCGGTTAATACTAAGAGTGGGGGTGAATCAGAATTAACATGAACTGAAACTAAAAACTCAAAATCAAACTTATATTAGATCTGAAACCATTTAACAAATATCCCAACTTATTTAATCAGATCTAACAACCTCTTTATCAAATTTTCTTAACACATTAATCACAACTATCAATACTTTCACCAATTAAGAAATCATATCAATTTGATCATAAACCAACTTATCAACCTTGGCAATCAAATCAAATACTTTATCTAATCATTTCTTATCAGTACCGATAACCACTTTAGTATCTCTGATAAAGAAACATAAATTGTCTTAACCGGTAATCAGAAATAAAACATGAAAATCATAAGAAAAGCATTCCACACATGAACACCATAATTTTTGACATGGAAACCCAAATAGGAAAAAATACCACGGTGGGAGTTGGTATCCAAAATTATTTGTACTCTTTTGAGGTATGTGTTGTTAGGAGCTTAGCCCTATTAGGAGCTTACAATATGCCTTGTTAGGAGTAGACCCTATTAGGAGTCACTCGATTAAGGGATTTGCCTAGCAGCTCAGTTAGGAGCTTGATGACCTATTAGGATAACACTCATGAGAGGATTTAACACTCTTTTTGAGAGCTTCCCTGCTAGGGGACTTAAATGTTTTAGGCCTCTTAGGACCTACCCAATTAAGGGATTTAACCTACTACAACACTTTACTACAACACTTTACTACAACACTTTACTTGTACTACAACACTTAGGACCTACTCGGTTAAGGGAACAATAATAAGAAAATATGATCTATTACTTGTACTTCTCTGCTCGCTTGATTAGATCCAGTTATGCACAACACTTTGCAACTCTCAGGAAGATCTTACACTTTACTTGGATGGCTCAACACATTCTCTAAGACCACCGATACAATGAACAACAACTATGTCACCCTAAATAGCCATCTCAACTAGGTCGACCTTAAATCCTAAATTACATCATAAATTTAATACATATCATAAGAGATCAATATTCAGATCATTACATCAAATTATAATGCAATATCAACAGCTGGTTGATCATAACACATCACGAAAATTTGATCTACACCAAATTCAAACCCTTAGCTCACTCTGCTAAGCACTTTGCACACTCCCAAGAAAGCCTCCATCATACATGCCAAATACGCAATGCAAATCATTCACGCAGGTTGTGTCATGTTACCACCTTCATGTAGACTCGTCATTGATCACCGTAATATCAAAATCATTATCGGTTTAATGATTTCTTCATTGGTCCTTAAACCCTACTAAAACCTTAGCAAAACTTCATCAAAAATTTGAAACATGCCTTCCAGTAATCATCACAAGATGCGGTTCCAGTCATATACTCCTTTTCATGATACAAGGTCAAATTCCAAACCACAAAACATCAAACATTATCGATCACCTGATTCAATCAGAGTGTCTCTTCTTTACCAGTTAAAGTCCTTATTCAAAGACATTAGTTCTCTGCCAGTAAACCTTGTCTTCAGTAAACTAAATCACCTAGATGACAAATCAAACAAAAATTAGGAACATCAAAAATCATCATCTAACATCAGTTCACATCAGTTGCTAGCAATGATAACACAAATAACTGATCATGTCATGTAACAACAAAATCACAGTCTTCTATCCTCTACTGGTTCAGTCATCTACATTCAACAACATCACCTGCATCATTTCATCTCCATCAGTTATGCCAAATGCCAACATTCTATCCCTTTGGCATTGATGGAAACACCAATTAGATATACAATCAAAGTAACATCATCATTTGCAACTGCTTGCACATCATCTGTGGGTACTCATCTTCTTGTCATCTCCCCCTCAATCAATGCTTCACTCGATCATTCTCCATATCTCTTTCTCTTCTTCTCCCATATTTGATTTATCTTTCTTCTCCCATATCTGATTTCTCTTTCTTGTCCCATATTTGATTTCTATTTCTTCTCCCCCTTTGACAACAATTCCAAAGCTATAAATGCATCACTTGTCTTCGATATTATTGTTGTCTCTTCCATCATCTCTACTACAAAAATCAGAAAAATTATAACAGAGCATTAAGTTAGAACTATACATCATACTTTCTTCACCAAAGGAGTAGCCTGCACCTTCATCAATCCTTATAGAAAGATAAACATGAAATCCACAGGATTGATGCATCTCCAACATTCTAGTTATTTTGGTGTAGGGGTCTAACCCCTAGTTTACCTCTAAGAAACTCAAAGGTAGCCTTCGATAAGGGCTTAGTAAAGATATCGGCTAGCTAATCTGTACTCTTCACATATTCCATCTTCATCTATCTTTCTTGAACTCTTTCCCTTAGGAAATAATACTTCAATTCAATGTGCTTGGTTCTAGCATGAAGTACAAGATTCTTAGAAATATTTATAGAACTTGTATTATCACAATAGATAGTAACAGGTTCAAACATATCTATCTTGAATCCTTCTAGCAGATGTCTCATCCATATGGCCTACGTACAATTCATGGATGCAGCAAAATACTTCGCTTAAGCTGTAGATTGAGAAACACAAGTTTGTTTCTTGCTTGTCCATGCCACTAATCTTCCACTACGTAGAAAAGCTCCACCAGTTGTGCTTTCTTGATCATCCACATTACCTGCTCAATTAGCATCAGTAAAGACATCCAAATTATAATTTCCTTTGCAAGGATATTGATGTCATGGAAATGGGGACAAGGAAACAATAAAGTTCAATGTTAATAAGTTAGTTTCAACCATAAAACCAAAACAAAGAACTAAAAACCATTCCAAACATATCAAAAGAGATTTCAAAAAGCATGAAAGAAGTTTAACAAAACAAAAGAAAGGAGAAGAGCCTCCCTAAGATGCTTCCATGATGTCTTTTGATGCTTCTCCTTTGTTTCTCCCCTCTCCAAGTTCCACATGAGTGTAGCTCTTAGATTTTAGCACTAGCCATGGATGCCATATGGAGATTCAAGATGGTTGAATATGATAAACAAATGCTATGCAAGTGTAGATAGTGATGCTATGAAAAATCTCTATGCTAATACTAGTATAACAACAATACTCTAATGCTTCCTTCTTTGCTTGAGGAGAAGGGTTCTATTTATAGAAGAAATGGGGAAATGAAGGGTTAAGATTGAGAAATCTTAACAAGGGTTAGGATTGAAAGATATTCAATCCATGTGAGACTTTCAACCCAATCCCATGTTGACAAGTGTCACCATGAGGAGGCTTGAGAGGAGAGATAAGGAGCATTAAATGCTTGAGGGGACATGATGGTTACCCTAGGGGGTTGGGTTAGGGTTAGGTTAATGGATATTCCTTTTATCCAAGAGATAAATGAATGTGCAAGGGTTAAATGGTTACCTTAGTCAAAGAAATAAACGCTTTGAAGAGGCCCATGAGTCAAAAGGATGGTTAAGTTAGAGGAAAGTCTCTAACCAAAGGTAAAAGGTGAGTTAACCATAAATGGTTATGTAAGAGCCTTTAACGGTTTGGAAGACTTTAGAGGTTAACCATTTGAAGACATAAAGCCTTAAATGCCTTTCAAAGACTTTGAGGGCTTTGAGAAGTGACTCCAAGTTGCTTAGGAATGTGACAATATTTAGGGGATGGATTAGGATAATTAGGAAGGGGTTAGAAGAATCTAGAAGGGGGTTAGGATTGCAAGTGGGTTTTGTAGGAGAATGCAAGTGGGAGGATTTTTGGGATTTTCAATTAAAATAAAATCATTTATTTCAATTAAATGGTGTAATTTGCATTTGGATAGATATTTAAATAAATATTAATTTATTTAAATGTGAATGTGAATTTTGGATTTAAATAAATCTTAATTTATTTACATGAGAAAAAGGAAGATAAAGCATTTAAACGCTTGAAGACTTTGAGGGAAAACATTAAAGGCTTAAGAAGACTCTAGAAATAAGCCATTAAGTTTGAAGACTTTAAGGGAAACCATTAAAATCTTAAGAAGACTTTAAGGGAAACCATTAAAGTCTTAAGAAGACTTTAAGGGAAGCCATTAAGTTTGAAGACTTTAAGGGAAACCATTAAATGCTTAAGAAGACTATAGAAGGAAGCCATTAAGTTTGAAAACTTTAAGGGAAACCATTAAAGGTTTCAAGTGGGTGAGGATAAATAGGATTTTAAATAAATAATTTATTTAAAATAGTTGTGCAACTTCCATTTGTAGGAAAATACAAGTGGGTGGAGGATAAAGGTGATTTAAATAAATGATTTATTTAAAATAGTTGTGCAACTTGCATTTGTAGGAAAATACAAGTGGGTGGAGGATAAAGGTGAATTAAATAAATGTTAATTTATTTAAATGTGAGAGGTTGGATTTTGGGGGAATTTAAATAAATATTAATTTATTTAAATGTGAGAGAAGATTTAATTAAATAAATATGATTTATATATTTAATTAATAGGAGAAGAGGGTTAAGATGAATTAATTAAATATATTAATTTAATTAATTATTGATTGATGGTTAAATAATCAAATGAATACTAAATATTCATTTAATTAAGTGGACAGATTTATGTGACTACGGATACCATAAACCATAGTCTATTGTGCCTTTGAGATACCAGAAAATTCTCTTCATAGTCACCATGTGACTCTCTTTAGCCTCTTTTTGAAATCTAGCAACTAATCCAACAACATGAGAAATGTCTGGTCTAATATGAGCAACATGGTATAGTTTTTCAATCATAGAACTGTACTCTTTTTCACTAACATCAAGGGAATCATCTTTCTTTGTCAACTTGCAGCTTGTAACCATCAGTGTTCCTGCTGGTTTGTAGTCTTCCAAGCCGAAAGTCTTCAACACCTCTTTGATATACTTTCTTTGACAAATAAAGATACCACCATCCAATTGTTGGACCTGTAAACCAATAAGGAACTTAATTCACCAATTAGAGACATCTTGAATTCCTTTTGCATCTCATCAACAAACTTCATACTCATATCATCATTGCCACCAAAGATTATGTCATCTACAAATACTTCAGCTATCAGCATCTTGTCTCCATTAGTTTTCAGATAAATATTACTGTCCTTGCTAGTATGTTGGAATCCAATCTTGATCAAATGTGCATGTAATCTCTCATACCATGCTCTCAGTTCCTACTTTAGACCATACAAAGCTTTATGAATTTTACAGACCATGTCCTTATCATCGGTCAAGGAAAAACCATCTGGTTGTTCAACATGTATACTTCCTCTCCTAGAATCCCATTCAGAAAGGCTGATTTGACATCCATTTGATATACTTTGAATCCCTTATATGCAAAAAATGCCAGTAGCATCCTTACTCCTTCCAATCTAACAACAGGTGCAAAAGTTTCACCATAATCCTCACCTTCTTCTTGTGCATATCCTTTGCAAACTAACCTTGCCTTGTTTCTCAACACTTTTCGTTCTTCATTCAATTTATTCCTAAAGACCAATTTTCTTCCAATTACATTCTTATCCTCCAGTCTAGGAACAAGTGACCATGTCTGATTCTTCTCAATTTGATCTAATTATTTGCTCATTGTATTAACCCAATCATCATCTTTTAGTGCTTCCTTTACTATCTTGGGTTCTATTGTTGATATCAAGCATGAGTTCTCTTGGATCTTCCTCCTAGTTTGCACACCTGCATTCCTATTACCAATTATCTGATCTTGTGAATGGTTTAATCTGACATATCTAGGTAATACCTATGTCGGTTCTGCATCTACTGCATCAAGTTCTTCATTTTCTTCATCATTGTCATCACTTACTGATTGAGCACCTAATTCTGCATTTGTCGGTTCTTCATTGTTTTGTGCTTCTAGTTCAATAATCACAAGTTTCTTATCATCGTCATTCTTTTCAAGTTCAAATCTATTGGTACCTTCAGAATTTCCAAATAGATCATCTACCTTCACATTAGCACTTTCAACAATCTTCTTAGTTCTCTTATTGTAGCATTTATATGCCTTACTCTTAGTAGAGTAACCAAGAAAGATTCCTTTATCAGATTTTGCATCAAACTTCTTAGTGCAGTTATCTCTCTTAATAAAACATTGACTACCAAAATTTTTGAAATAAATGACACAAGGATTTTTTCCATACCATAGCTCATAGGGTGTCTTATTGTTACCTCTCTTTACCAGTACCTAGTTTAAAGTATATACAACAATATTGACCGCTTCTCTCGAAAACATTTTGGATACATCACCCTATAATAACATAGTTCTTGCAGCTTTAGCTATTGTTATGTAAATCCTTTCCACTATGCCATTTTGTTGTGGTGTCCTTGGAGCAGACATCTGTCTCTTTATACCCTGTTCATCACAATACTTAACAAATTCATCAGATGTGAATTCACCTCCCTGGTCTGATCATAAACATTTCAAATTCTTATCAGTCTCATTTTCAACTAGAGCTTTAAATGATTTGAACTTACTAAAAGCTTCAGATTTCTCCTTTAAGAATGTAACCCACATCATCTTAGAATAGTCATCGGTAAAAACCATACAAAATCTATCACCAAAATAAAATTTTGTTCTCATAGGGCCATAAAGATCAATATGTACCAAATCCAAAATATTCTCAGATGTACACTTTTTGCTCATAAAATAAATAGAGGTCATCTTACCAATTTGACAATCTTTGCATATCATATTATCCGGTTTAACAATTTGTGGCAATCTTCTTACAACACTTGACTTACTTACCTTCACCAAGTTATCAAAATTCATATGACAACATCTCTTATGCCACAACCATCTATCTTCCACTCTTTCAACCAGACAATTATTAACATTAGCATTCAAATGCAATAAGTTACCTGAAGTTTACTTCCAGGTAAAAATCAGTTCACCATTACCTCCAAGAATTCTGCAGACTCCACTTTTAAACTCAAGCAAATAACCTTTATCATTGAGTTGACCAACACTTAAAAAATTATACTTTAGACCATCAGCCCAAAACACATCAAAAACATTACTCTTCTCATTTAGAGAGATAGAACCTTTACCTTTCACCATGCAGGGAGAGTTATTTCCAAATCTAACAACACCTCCATCAATTTCATCAAGAGTTAATAACTTACTTTTGTCTCTGTTCATGTGGTGTGAGCAGCCACTGTCTATAATCCACTCATCACTATTCTCCATATGAGATACTAGTGCTTTTTCATCTGGTAGTTCCTCCTTCACAACTACAAACACAATTTCTTCATTGTCTTCTTCATCTTCAGACTCCTCATCAGTCACACCTTCATCCACTACAACATAACAATGTTTCCTACCTTTTCCTTTGAATTTTTTTAACCTTTCTTTCTTATCGGTATTAGGGAAGTTAGCAACAATATGACCAACTTTACTACAAGAGAAACACTTCAAAGGCAGATTTCCTTTGTACTTAATAGTGCCTCTTGGAAATCTCTTAGCTAACAGTGCCTCAAGTTCCATCACTTAATCTTCATTGTCTTCATTTCCCCGATTACTTCCATGACTTGTCCTACACTCATGATTTTGACATATCTATTTTCCTTTTCTAGCAGATGAACTGGTAACAGAAGCTTTAAAGGAAGATGTAGTAGATTTTATCATACTATTGTAAAAAATATTTAACTCAAAAGTTGTAAGTTTACTAATCAATGAATCAATAGTTACCTTGTCCTTTGAAATCTAGATCTAAGTTCTTGGATTGCAGATACTCTTATAGCATACTGAGGTTGAAGAGTTCTAAGCATCTTACTATTGCATTATCTTCTATTTTGCCTCAACACGCTTTATGCCACCAACAAATTCTTTGATTCTCTGACCATACTGTGCAATATTTTCACCTTCAAGCATTTTCATGTCGTCAAACTTTCCTCTCAAGATTTCCTCTTTGGCTCTTTGTACATGCTCATCTCCTCCATAGATTGTCTCTAGCTTCTCCCATACTTCCTATGTAGTTTCCATTCCTTGAACATCAATATATTTTGAATTGGATAAGATACTTACAATAGCTTCTAAGGCTTGCATGTTCGCTTACTACTCTTTGAGTTCATTTGATGTCAAGGGAGTAATAGTAGGAGCAATATATCTATTTTCCACATGTTTCCAATATTATGCACCAAGACCCTTAATGTAGATCTTCATCATGTCTTTCTAGATCTTGTAGTTATCCTTGTTGAACTTAGGACCCTCTTTCTTCATCATCTTGACCTCCTCAGAATCTTTCCCTCAAGTAGTTAGGATTTCTGCACACAGAGGACCAATGCTCTAATACCAATTGTTAATCCTATGAGGATCCAGTTAATACTAAGAGGGGGGTGAATCAATATTAACACCAATTGAAATTAAAAACTCAAAATCAAACTTATATCAGATCTGAAACCATTTAACAAATATCCCAACCCAACTTCTTTAATAAGATCTAACAACCTCTTTATCAGATTTTCTTAAAACATTAATCACAACTATCAATACTTTCACCACTTAAGAAATCATATCAATTTGATTATATACCAACTTATCAACTTATCAATCAAATCAAATACCTTATCTAACCATTTCTTATTAGTGCAGGTAATGAATTTAGGATCTCTGATAAACAAACATAAATTGTCTTAACCAGTAATCAGAAATAAAACATGAACATCATAAGAAAAGCATTCTACACATGAAAACCATAATTTTTGACGTGGAAACCCAAATAGGGAAAAAAAACCACGATGGGAGTTGGTACCCACAATAATTTGTACTCTTTTGAAGTATGCCCTATTAGGAGCTTACAATACACTCGGTTATGAGCATACCCTATTAGGAGTCACCCGGTTAAGGGATTTGCCTAGCAGCCCGGTTAGGAGCTTGATGACTTGCTAGGATCAACCTCATGAGAGGATTTAACACTCTTTTTGAGATCTACCGTGTTAGGGGACTTAAATGTTTCAGGCCTGTTAGGACCTACCCAGTTAAGGGATTTAACCCGCTGCAACTGTTAGGGAACAACAGTAAGAAAATATGATATGTTACTTGCACTTCTCTGCTTGCTTGATCAGATCCAGTTATGCACAACACTCTGCAACTCTTAGGCAGATCTTACACTTTACTTGGATGGCTCAACACATTCTCTAAGAACACCGCCACAATGAACATCAACTGTGTCATCCTAAATAGCCATCTCAACTAGGTCGGCCTTAAACCCTAAATCACATCATAAATTTAATACAGATAATAAGAGATCAATATTCAAATTATTACATCAAATTACAATGCAATATCAACTGTTGACTGATCTTAACTCATAACAAAAATTTGATCTGCACCAAATTCAAACCCTTAGCTCACTCTTCTAAGCACTTTGCACATTCCAAAGAAAATCCTCCATCATACATGCCAAAAACACAATGCAAATCATTCACGCGGGTTGTGTCATGTTACCACCTTCATGTAGACTCACCATTGATTGTCGTCATATCAAAATCATTACCGATTTAATGATTTCTTCACCGATCCTTAAACCCTACTAAAACTTTAGAAAAACTTCATCAAAAATTTGAAACATGCCTTTCAGTAATCATCAAAAGATGTGGTTCCGATCATATAATCCTTTTCATGATACAAGTTAAAATTCCAAACCACAAAACATCAAAGATTACCGATCATCTGATTCAATCAAAACATCTCTTCTTTATCGGTTAAAGTCCTAATTCACAGACTTTAGTTCTCTGTCGGTAAACCCTGTCTCTGGCAAACTAAATCACCTAGATTATAAATCAAACAAAAATCAGGAACATCAAAAATCATCATCTAACATCAGCTCACATCAGTTGCAAGCAATGACAACACAAATAACTGATCATGTCATCTAACAACAAAATCTCAATCTTCTATCCTCTACCGATTCAATCATCCACATTCAACTACATCACCTGCATCATCTCATCTATATCAGTTATGTCAAATGCCAACAATGTCTAGTGTAGTACAAATCATATCATACATCAAACTTCCAACTACACTTTTGTAAGGTAATTCGCAATAGATAATTTCATTCGAACTATAAAAGGAACACACAATGGTCTATAATTTTGCATGTTGAACCTTTGTAACACTGAATTCATATACTTACTCTGGCCTAGCCATAGCTTTCTATTCAATCTATCTCTTTTAATTTTCATCCTAAGAATGTCTTTCCCTACGCCAAGATCTTTCATTTCAAATTTAGCAGTGAGTTGAGACTTCAGTTCTGAAATCATACCTTTCCCTTTACCAATGAATAACATATCATCAACATACAATGCAATGTACAAAGAAATGATCACCATCAGTTTTATAATAAAAACAATGATCTCATTTAGAATGCTCAAATACCAAACTCAACACATATGTATCAAATTTGAGGTACCACATCCTAAGACTCTGTTTGAGGCCATACATGGATTTCTTTAATTTACAGACCAAATTGCTTTTACCTTTCACCACATAGTTCTCTGGTTGTGTCATATAAATATCCTCCTCCAAATCACCATGAAGGAAATTATTTTTCACATCCATTTGCTCAACTTCTAAATCATAAGAAGCAACAATAGAAAGCAAAAATCTAATGGATGTCATTTTGGCAACATGAGAAAATATCTCACCGTAATCAACACCCTCAACCTGAGAGTAGCCTTTTGCAACCAACCTTGCTTTATACTTCTCAATGCTTCCATCTGAACAAATATTTTTCTTGAACACACATTTGTAACCAAAGGCTTTTGTCCTTCAGGCAATGGTACAAGATCCCATGTATCACTCTTTTTCAAAGCTACCATTTCTTCTTCCATAACAATCTTCCAGGATTCTATATCATTCATACCTAATGCCTCTTCTACAAATTTCAGTTCATCCACATCAATATTCAAAGAAAAAATACATCTCCAATCATCAGGTGAATACCTTTCAGGTGGTTGTCTATGTCTTATAGACCTTTGAACAAGTTGAGTTGGAGGTTCTTCCTCCTCTTCTAAACATTTGGAGCTAGATGAGCTCTCCTTAACTTCTTACGTATCTAGGGGTCTCGATTCAACTCATTCAGGTGTAGAAGGGAATTGAATCGCATCTTCCTTTTTAGACTATTCTGGCTGCAATGTAATAGAAGGAGACTTAATTTCTCTAAAAATAACACTTCTACTATAAATTACCTTTTGTGCAATAGGGTCCCAAAGCTTGTATCCTTTCACACCATAATTGTACTCGATGAAGATGCATTTCACAGCCTTGTTCTCCAACTTTGTTTTCTTCTCCTTTGGCACATGTACATATGCCTCTTAACCCAAAATTCTAAGATGTCTCAATGAAGGCTTGTGACCCGACCATGCTTCCATAGGTGTTTTTATCAACAAGAGCTAATGTAGGAGACCTGTTAATCAGGTAGAAAGAAGTAGCAATAGCTTCAGCCCAAAACTTTTGTTCTAGACCAGCACCACTCAGCATACTCCTAGCCTTCTCCACTAGTGACATGTTCATTCTATCTACAACTCCATCCTGATGTGGAGAATACGGAGTTGTGTTTTGTCTGTTAATGCCACAATCTTTATAGAATCTATCAAAATCATTATAGCAAAATTCACTGCCATTATCAGTCCTTAAAATTTTAATTTTCTTTCCAGTCTGCAACCCGACCATAGCTTTAAATTCTTTAAATCGACTAAAAAATTCATATTTACTCTTTAGAAAATATACCCATGTCCTTCTACTAAAATCATCAAAAAATGAAACATAATATGTGGATTTTCCAATCAAATGAACATCTACAGGACCAAACACATCAAAATGAATAAGATCCAAAACACCACAAATTTTATGAGAACTTGATTAAAACTGAATGCGGTTTTAATTTCCACAAATGCAATGCTCACAGAAATCAAATTCAAGATTACAATCATTCAAATCTTCAATAAGGTTTTTATTTTCCAAGGTCCTTAGACCCTTTTCTCCAATGTGACCAAGCCTCTAGTGCCATAACATAGTCTTTTCTGCAGGTAACTTTTCTTTAGAAGAAAGAGCACCCTTAGGTACCCAAAAGCCATTTCCATCTACTGAAGGTGACACCCTCAAATCTTTCATAGATTTACTTTTTACATAAGTGCTATTACACTCAATAGTGTATGTGTCTAGCTTATACAAAGTGTCGAACCTAACACCTCTAGAAAATACCATAGCACCCTTAATCATCTTACATCCTTCTTCAGAAAAGACTACTTTCACACTCACATCTATCAGTTTGCTCATAGATAATAAATTTCATTTTAAACCAGGGATATGCAACACACCATTAATCCTTTTTATTCTACCATCAGAAAACTTGATTCTAAATTTACTTGGACCAACAATTTCTAAATGTGAATCATCACCCAAGTACACCTTACCTCCATTAAATTATTCATATTCAAAAAACCAATCTCTATTGGCAGTCATATGAAAAGATGTACCCGATTCAATTAACCAGGCACTATTACCTGCATGAGTTGCCAAAAATGCAATGAATGCATCAGCATCTTCCTTCTCAGACTCAAAATCATAATCAACCTTTTTCTTTTTCTTCTTCTTTTCTTCTTTGCAGTCCTTATGGATGTGACCTAGTTTACCACAATTCCAACAAATGGCTTTAGACTTTCTAGGAGATTTTGATCTCCCTTTCGATTTGGACTTATCACGCTTCTCATTCTTCTTTCCTTTCTCCTTAGGTCTTCCACAAATAGTTAGGGCTTACTTCGAACTGTGGGATACCTTCCTTCCCATCTCTTCACCATGTAGGGCACCCACCACATCTTCAGACTTCAAAACAACAAAAGTACTACCGATAGCCATAACAAGAGAATCCCACGAATTGGGTAAATAACAAAGAAAGATCTAGCATTTCTCCTCTTTGTTCATATTAACACCAATAGGTACTAATTGAGCCACCAACATATTGAGTGCTTCCAAGTGGTTTGCAACTCGTCCACACTCTTCCATCTTCAAGGAATAAATTTCTTCCTCAACAAAATTTTATTTAATAAAGATTTTGCTTGTTACATTTCACCAAGCTTAGTCCATAGATTCTTTGCAATATTTTCTTCATAGACATTGATTAGAACAAAGTCTACCAGGAACAGTCTGATTAGACCCTTGACTTTTCGGTCCATAACATCATACTGAGTCGCCGCAATAGGATCTAAGGGCCTTTGGACATTCACATCAACAACATCCCATAGATCTCGATCTATTAGCAAATATTCCATCTTTAGCTTCCACATCTTAAAATTTATTCTATTAAATTTCTCCACCTCTAATTTTCCTGACGAACTTGCCATCTGAAAATTTATGCAAAAAGATCAAAAAGTGTCTTCTGCACAAGCTCCCACCAAAATCTGGATTAGTTCACAAAAAAACCAACAACCCACAACTGAAACAAAAGGTGATCAAGCTCTAATACCACTTGTAAGGAAGTTAAATAGCGGAACAACTTCCTACGCTAACCTTGAGAGGAGAGTAATGCAAAAAAATTATAGATCTTTAAAACAGTTATAGAAAATAGAAACATATATGATAACATTCAAAACATAACAAAATGAGTTACGTGGGGAAAACCCTTTCGAGAGAAAAACCCCACACTCCAAAATCCGGCTAATATATTATTCAACAATTAAAACAAATTACAATATACTTGTAGAGAAAGCTCTTCGTAGGAGTACCACTAATAAGAGATTTAGAGGTAACTCAATAGCCATAAGACTCTTACACACAACCTCTATCTCATGCACATCATATATAGGAGACACAATACAAGAAACTGTCAAACGATATTACAAAACCATGATAAAAACCACCCAATAAGGTGTAGCTGACCTTATCTCCCTTCTAGATGCCCTATGATGTGTTACAACACATATCAACATGTATCCCTCCCTTTAATAGCTCACTTATGTGTTCGATACAAATTATCTTTCCTATTTTAGGAGTACAAACTTTCGGAGGCCATAATTTGTGAACCGTGTGTCCAATTGATAAACTATTTGAAGTGTCGAAAAGCTCGTGAAGTGCTCTATTTCCTTGTAAGTGGAATAGATGCTTAAATCCACTTTTCAAGAGGTTTTGAGGCCTCTAAAGTTCTTAAAATCAAATTTAAACCTTTCATTGGACCCCTCCAAAACGAAAAAATTAATGTCTTCAAAACAAGTGGTGATTTTGTGACGTAACTTTACCAGAATGCTTATCTAGCCAACCAAAAGCTTTGGGAAGAATTTAGAACCATTTCATGCTCAAATAAAAACTGACTATAAATAGTAACCTCATGTAAATGCAAGGTTGAGACACCATTTTCCCAACAACCAGTAGACAACAGGGTGCATAATTTGTTCCATGTCTCTAGGTTGAAGAAAGCTCTTAGTCATATTGTTGTTCCATCTGCAGATTTGCCCCCTCTAGATGAAGAGGGTAAGTTGATATTGATTTCTGAGGTCATGATTGATACCTGGGAGAGAGCACTCAGGAGAAGAGTCATCAAGGAGTACTTGGTCAAGTTGAGGAACCTACTAGTTGAGGATGCTACTTGAGAAAATAGGTAGATATTACAACATCCAGAGTTGAAATTGCTTGAGGACAAGCAATTTTGAGAAGGGTGAACTGTAATGTCCCCTTTCTAGCATTCATAGCATAATTTTGTCATTAGCCTATTTCCCCATGGTCTCATAGGCTAACCAGGACATTAAAGGGACTTAAAGGCCATTTGGCCTAGACAATTTCAACTACTATTTTATGAGGGGTTTTGAGGCATTTTTAGGCATACTTACTATTTATAGTAAGTAATTTTGGATATGGTTGGACATCTAGTGGCAGTGACATGTCGATGGTAATTGTTTAAAATCGACAAGAAGTGTTATTTATCATTGATATCATTTATTGTGAATTAATAAAGCTATTTTATAAAGGTAAATTTAAATATTTAACTTTATTGATGCATATACTATAGTTTGTGGGAAATATTTAAATAAAAGAGTCCCCTTTATTTTATAGTACATCAAAGACGTAAGTTACATAAAGGGAGTTATTTTTTATCCCACATTGACAAAATTAAGGAATGGACTCTTGTGAGAACGTTATAAAAAATATGGAAGAGATTCCATTTAGCATGCTAGGATATGATTAATATTATGTTGTTGGATTTCTTGGAAATCTGATTTATTGGGCTTCGAGGACAAAATCCCTCTTTGTTAGCATTCTCTTCATTGTTGGAAGACATTGTCAAGAGGATTATGGGGTGTTTTCATCCAAGAAACATAGTGGGCTTCATTGTCGAGTTTACAAAGATTTTTTACAAGGGTTTGAAGTGCATATCAGAAGTTGGTATCTATTATTACAGTAACTGTGAATAGTGTTTTTGCTACAATAGCCACGAATAGTGATTTTGCTACAGTAGCCATGGATAGTAAAATTGCTACAGTACCACCGAGATTCAAAGTATATAAAGTTGGGGATTTAAGTGAATTAGGAGTCGTACTTCTTATTGTGTGTGTGCTTTGTGGAGTTTGATATGTTGTTGGTATGCCTCAATTCCCAAGTCTGAAATCATTTTTTAAATCTATTATATATGTTTGTAATCTTCTCTTGAAATATCAATAATAAAAATTTATTATTGGAGTATTGAATGCTGCTACTTAGTGAGTTATTTTGTATGCTTTCTTGCAAATTTTTATATTCCATTTCATATTATTAAATCATGAATGGCAAGTGAGAAGTTCAAACAAATAAATCAGGAAAAAACACAAACACTGAACCTTCATACAACAATTGGGTACTTTGAAAAAAAATTGGGGCATACATTACAGAAGAAACAATTGTTAACTAAAATCTATTTAATGCACTTCTCATTTAGTGGGTTAAACATAATTAGTTCACTAACTATCACTTATCCATTCATAATCTTGATTAATTTATTAACCTTGTACATCCCCCAAAATTATACATATAGACATGAGTCTTCTTACACAAGTATCGGTGTTTGTAAATGTGACATGGGCCTTGGTAAAAATTATGTGCATAAAAAAATCATGCACCCCAAAGGTATTCCAATGTACCCCTACCATCTCATCCATTCACTTCTTCTAAGGAAACCCTTAACCGTTATTTTTGCTTAAATCTTAAAGACTTATCCACATCCACCAACCTTATGTAGACACTTGTTCTCTCCATGTTAGCCTAATTATCTCAATCAATGAGAGTCCTTGATACTTTGAATCAATTTGACCCATCCATTCCCTTCTCCAGAAATCTACAAATTAGATGCAACCGAAGCAATTTTTACATGTGACTCCTTATGCAATATTTTTGTTTCTAGTATATGTATACTCACACATTATCTTTGAGTATAACCACCATGTATTGGTGCAAAAAGGGTTGGTATTAGTGATATTTCATTAGTTTTGAATTTATATTTTGTTAACTCTTATGCTTAGTCAATGTGTTTCTTATATTGTGAGTAGAATATGTTAATTTTATTCAGCTTCATATATGCTTTCATTTGTATCTACATAAGATTGCTAAATTTTACCATTCAAGATTACATTTAGTTATTTTAGGAAAAAGAATTAACCCCCCATGTGGCTCCCCGTTTCGTTGCACTCACCTCTCTAATGAGATTAATTATATGATTTTTTTTTGGGTAAGATGTTCTTTATAAGTAGCATTAATGAAAAATGAAGTGAACATGTAGTAATCTATATTAGTGAATTATGTTGAACATACCACATGACTGAGAGGATAGGGTGAATCAGTCTGGACCTTTAAAGAACGAACTTATAATCCTTTAAACTTGAAACCACAATTAACTTATCTTTGTATTTATGGAATATGAAAACATAAAGAACAATGCACACAATAACACCATAATTACATGGAGAACTCAAGGAGGGAAAAAACATAGTGAGAATCATACTCACACTATGAATAACTAATTACAATTTTTTAAACTCAATGCCAAGGAGCTAACTACACCTAACTGGACTTGCAAAACTAAGGTGCACAACCTTAGAGAAAGACACAAAGGAATTACATTTTGAGGCACGCAATCTCAAGGCAAGATACAAGGGACTTACATATTGAGTCACACGGTCTCAAGGCAAGATACAAAGAACTGCATAGGTTGCCAAAGTACTCACTATCTTCCAGCAGGTATAGGGAATATTGAGTTGTAATGAACAAGATCTCTTGATCATGAAATTGTCCTCAAATCATTGTGTCAAGAAAATAATATCATGTAAAATATGTTCAAATTCATTCACTGTCTCAACATGTTATCGTAATAAATATATCATCATCAAAGATCATCACAAATTGAAATTTGCACCTTTGTTACTTGCATATCTAATATAGCCAATCAAAACACAACCAACACCATTAATGCGAGCATACAGATGACACAAGCATAGATCAATTTTCCTTCAATGTTCTTTTTCTAAAACTCAAACCTTTATACCATTACAATTAAAAAAAAGGGCCTCTTTTAAGAGCAAACTAAAAATTTCCTTTTTGGGCAGATTTTTACAAAATCCAAAATTTGCCATTTATGAAAATTTTCAAATCTATCCCAAAAATCATGAAATCTTATAGAAATATTAAAAACATTATATTAGTACAAATTTTCATCTTTCTAACCTCATAAAGATTACGAGTTCCAAAAGAGCTAAAAAACAAATTTCTAAAAACTCAAAAAAAATAGAAAAATGTCTTTTTGAAGCCTAAGATGAAGGGATTCAGCCCTAAAAAGTTGACCGAGTTGACGTCCTATAACACTAGGTTCAGTTAGTAGTCCAAAAAACTCAAATTTTAGCCCAATTGGACAACCAAGTCAAAAACTATGACCCTGCGAAGTCCCTACATCAATATCATTCACATCCAAATCACAAAAATCCACTCACAAATTTACACATTGGCACTTCCATTTATACAAGGTTATACATTGAAACCCTAAAAAAGGTTGGCCACATATAGAATATACATAAATTCATCTTCTGAGACCAAAACAATAAATGTGGTTCATTCTAAGAGATAAAGGGGACCCAAATACATCACTACACATATTTCTAAGCTAGCTCCAACAAACTGCAAATGCTAACACTTCCTCCAAAGTTGCCATCACACATAACATGTAAAGAGAAACAATGAAGCACATTAACTCGTAAGCCCGAAATCATCACCCAATACAAATTACTCATTATGGATCTACACACCATGGTAAGACCCATAAAAAACATTCTAACTCAGCCTCCAAAGAATATCCAAACCAAAAGAGCATGATTCAAATAAGATAAATCAATTGTGCCAACTAAATACCAACATGACTAATCGAACTAAACACAAAACAACATAAATTCACTTGTCGATCAAACCAATATAAAGAATTTTAACTAGAATGTTTCACAAATCATATAAACATTTCCACCAAGTGCAACACTTGAATCAACACAATAAATTAATGTAGAGCATTCTTTAGACCAGTCTTGATAGACAACCTCACTGTAATGAAATTGCCATAACCAACTTCATCAACTGATTAACTAAGACCCTAGAAGTATAATAGTGCAACATCCACAAAATGTAGACACTATATCTAGAACCAGAAGCCACCATCATCAAGAACTGGAGGAATGCAGAGTATTTTTCTATAAAGGCATTAAATAATCTTTCTAGCCTATTGTAACCTCCACAATTATAGCCTTATAGAAACACTTCATTCTTTCTCAATATCACCACCAAACAATGTATCAACATCCAAACACTCATTTTTGGTTCATCTATAACATCCACACAGTTGAACAACATACAACTACCTCTTTATTAACACACATAGTGACATCAATGACAACACCTGATAGATTGGCATCAGTGACAATAAGTTTGACATCAATGACAACAAAACATAGCATAGATTTCCAACAAATTGATTTGGAGAATATTTTTATTTAGAAAGCATCACATATATTTGGTTTTCTGCCTTTGATTACTGCAAAATTTGCTTCCTGCAATTTGGCTGACAAGAAAAAGTAGACGACATTCGGTTTTCAGAATGTCGTTATGTTCAGGGTATTTTTCGATGGTCTCCTCAGTTGTGCTCCTTACATTCCTTGCCTTGTTCGATGCTTCAGCGAGAGCACACGTTCATCACTCCACATTTGTTGTATGTCCTTCGTATCTCTGTGGATAAGTTGCTTTGAACAATTACGCAGAATACAGAGCTATTATCCTAGGCAAGCTAAGAAGATTCATCATTTTATTCTTTTCAAGTAGTTGGATTTTTTATTTGTTTAGGTGCTTCATCACACATACAGAATGCAGAGCTATTTTCCTAGAAGAAATAGGGAGTTCATCATCATAATTTTTGATTTATTGTTATTCGATAGATGATTTAGTGCTTTGGTTTACACATCATACTTTAAGATTTGTTTAAATTGTTTATCTAAAATCACATTAATGAAAAATGGATTCTATTGAAAAAACCAGTGTTAATTTAGATGAACAATTTAAACAAATTAGAATGTGCTATTTAAACCAGTTCTGAATTAGTCTATTCATTATCAAGAGCTATTATCCTAGATATGTTAAGGAGATTCATCATCTTATTTTTTAGTTAATCGATTTTTAATTTGTAATTTAGTTGGTTTATACAACACACTCTAATCTTTGATTTATTGGTGGCTCTTCTGATATAAGACTAAAAAGTGGTTTTATTGAAAAAACCAGTATGATTTCAGATACCACCCAAACAAATCAATACTTAAAATGTGCTAGTTGAACCACATCGATCCAGTCTATACATGATCAACCAGTCCGATGAACAGCCTAGTTGAACCACATCGATCCAGTCTATGCATGATCAGCCAGTCCGATGAACAGCCTATTTAAATCAATATTTAGAATCTACTCTTTAAACCCGCCGTAGGTTAATCTAAACGTTGATGATATTTTTCCATGCTCAGCATCTTATTCATTAAGACAGATCATAGCATATTTGTGGTACCTAATACTGGAAATATATTTTTGCTTTGGATTTGGCCAGATTGAATCAACACCTATTACTAGGCTATGTCAGACGCATAGCAGAGTCATAGTGAATGGAGAGTTCCCTGGTCCTACTCTGTATGTACACAATGGCGACAGTGTTAGAGTTAAAACGATCAACAAATCCAATTACAATGCCACCATCCACTGGTAAATCGTGTCTCTCAATGCTTCACACTGACATGTCACACTTCTATGCTTCTATACGGCTGTTTCTTGGCGTATGTAGTATTAATAGTAAATCAAATTAATATCATTAACTGTATATAAAAATCGTGCTATATTTAGACTGTTTCTGATGCAAAACGTTTTCAAATTCCGTTTTATTGCCCTTATCATTTCACTTTTCTATTTGTGGTAACAAACTGGTTGCAAACGTTTGCTTTTCAGGCATGGAGTGAGACAGATTCGCACAGCATGGGCTGATGGAGCAGGGTATATAACTCAATGCCCGATTCAAGCAGGAGTAAAATATACGTACAAATTCAGGATTATTGCACAGGAAGGAACCTTGTGGTGGCATGCCCATGTCTCGTGGCTGCGTGCAACAGTTCACGGAGCAATAGTTATCTATCCAAAGAAAGGAAGCTCTTATCCGTTTCCTCAACCCTATTCAGAGTTTCCCATCGTGTTAGGTAATCAAAATTGTTGAAATCCTCTGTTTTAGACTAATATCCTGTTTTATATCAGTTCCCTGTTTTTATGAATAGAAGTTTGCTGAAAATAACACTGCTGTTTAGAATTAAAAAAATACTCTTATATTAGTAAAGAAAGCTTTATAAATTATTCTGATTAAGGGTTCATCAGATTCTTGTAGGGAAGGAAAGATAAAAAGCATTAAGCATATATCAATAAAATATGAGACGACCAAAAGAATCAAGGAAGCTTTGTAAATTGTTAATTGCTTTCTCCGTTTTTCTTTTATTTTTTACATTTACATTTGTTTTTTATTAATATAGTATTCTTCTATTTAAATTTCAGGAACAAATACTTATGCGTTATATATACTACTAATTATAATTTTTTATAAAATGTGTAATTTAATTTTTTTTTTGTAAAACTCTTTTGTTTTGACATTTTTATGCAATAACTCAATAGCTTTAGAACAAATAAATATATATATTAAAATAATATCCTCACAAATTAAGTATATATTTCTTAAAAAAGAAATCGAGACAAAATAATATTTTAATAAATATTAGAAAAATATTTATGTTTTTTTTCTCTTTGTTCTATTTTTTTAAAGATATAGATGTGATTATTTTTTGTGAATGCTTTGATAGCTATTCACATTACAACTCACTTTTTTCAAAATAGAAAAATTAACCGAAAATAAATAAAGAAAAACTAGTTATTATGTTGAGAGACATTTAGTGACAATATAGCATGAAGTATTGTATTGAGATCATATACATAAAAATTAAAATTCAATTTATAGAATATTACAAGTAAAATGGTTCACCAATAAAATAAATAACTCTCAATTGATTTAATTTTTATGTGTCTATATATGTTTGTAGGAAATAAAATAGTTGTAAAATAAAATATTCCAACTCTTAAATAAATAGAATTTGAGATCTCACATTTTTTTGAGTATGTTTGCTAATAATTGCTAGCTTATTGATTAGATAAAATTTTACTTTTCTAACTTTGGAAAGCTTACTTGATTTAAAGTAATTAGAATTCATTGAATTTAGTTGCTATAAATATATCATATTCGGTGCTAAACATAGTTATGGATCCATATAAAAGTGACAATTATGTTGTAAATTACTTTTCTAATAGGATCAAGATTTAAAACACAAGTTAGTTGATGACATTTAATATTATATTTTAAATTATATTACTCACATATAGTTTATACTATTGTTAGTATTTGTGTTGTCATAACTTCAATGGTACAACACTCTCAATAGAAAATAAAAAGTCTTAGGTTTACCTCCCAGCTAGTCCATAAATTTAACATGATATAAAAGCCAAGGTCAACAAAACTAGACCAAGATAGGATCAATAAGAATCTATTGTTTGGCTCAAGGGGGATGTTGGAAAATGAGTCATACCCAAATAAAGATGGACCAATTGTCATGAGGGCTTGTAGTTTAGTGGTAGAACAACCTAGTAGCAAATGGGATGTCTTCAATTCAACACCTAACTAATCCATGAAAATTTAATAGTGCAACTATCCCAAATAGTTTTTATGTTCTAAAAAATTCTAGAATATATAAATTATATTAAGATTTGAACTCCACTCGAGTTATTATGGTAACAAAATGCAACAAATATTGTAGTTCAATTAAAAATTGTCTTTTTTTTTTTTTAATACTTAGTAGTTTTCATTGATGCCATATATGTTAAACAAAAGTAAGCCTACCAAAATCATATTGATGGACTTTCCAATTCTTGATTACATGATTTAAAAGGTACTAATGCAATTTAATCATATCTTAATGTACACATACAGGAAAAAGAAAACCCAACAATATAAAACAATTTTTTTACTAATTACCTATTCACCAATTCAAAGAAAAATCTCTCTATCCTCCTATTTCTCAATGACATGTCCTTTAAAAAGGACATTTATGCATTTTGTTAATTTAAACTCAATTCAAAAAAATTATTTTTTATATTTTCCACCCAAAAATTGTGTGATTTCATTACACATTAACATATATGTAAAATTAGAGCTATGATTGACAAGAATTATCTTAATAACTAGAGGCTAGAGTATTTCATGATCATAAGGGTTTTGTTTAGAACTATCGATTAGTTAAAAACAGAAGAAAAAATAACACTTTCTCATTTCCATTTCATTTTATTTGAACTGCTAAAATTTTATTCATTTTTATCTTGTTTTATTGTATTATATCCAAATGAAAATAATATGGATAGTGACGTTAAACTCGACACAATAAAGGATGGTATAAAGGTATCAAAATTTTGAAATTTCTATATGGTTAAGTTTTAATTGAACATATTAAAAGAGGAGATAAAATGATAAGTAATCAAAATTTTTAGGTAGAATAGGAAAAGATAGGTCATAGCCATGGGAAAGGTCTTAGCTATCAAGAACTAGCTCTTTGTTTATAGCAATTCTTTCTTGATTAATATGTTCTTTATTTTATAGCTATATTTTATTCTTGGTGGGAGATACAATCAACACCAATAGAAACAAATTCATCATTGTCTAATCAATTAGGAGTACCCTTTTCATGAGGCTATGATTAGACAAAAGTTTGGCGAAGCTATGGAGACCAACCATGAATACTATGTCTGAAGTTCTATGTTGGGGTAGATAAAAAGCATGATAATCATGTCCACAATCATTTTAGCTATGCTCATGCCAACAATCTCAAGGAGGGGACTAATCTTTGTAAGAGGGAGAAGTTAGTATTTGTAGATGGACTAAAACATTACTCTAGTTATCAAGAAGCACTTGTAAGTGGACAACATCAAGCACAACATTATTAACATATACATCTATATTCATGAAAATATTTGAGAAAAACATAAATTTAGTATACATAAAAAAAGGACGAGTTATTAATTTTGTAGCCACCCTTGGTGCGTAAATGTATAATAGAATAAATATATTTTAATTACTTTTCATCCAAAAGAAGTCACAAACATTTAGAACTAACAAGTAGTCATAAAAAGAAAGCTTGTTTATTTCCATTTCATCTTATTTTTAGAAATAAGTTTATTCATTTTTATCTTGTTTTTTTCTTTTTTTATATGTACATATCAGGATTATAAATAATGACATCAAATTCAACACAATAAAGGATAGTAAGAATATACCAAATTTTGAAGTTTCTATATAGTAGGTTTTAAGTGAACATTACTAATATATGAGATAAAATGATCGGTAATCAAATTATTAAACAATAAAAGTTATAAGTTGAATAAGAAAAAATGAAATAACCATGAAGAATGTCTTAGATATTTAGAACTAGCTCTTCATTTATAATTTAATACCTTCTTTATTAAGATGTTCTCTATTTGATAGCTAAGATTTATTCTTGATGAGAAAAACAAAATTTTCATTATTTAATAAATTAGGAACACCTTTTTTGAAGTTTGTGAACAAATAGATGACCAATGAAACTATGAAGCTATAAAAACCAACCATGATTATTACGTCTGAAATTCTATATAAAGATAGATAAAAACCATAAAAATATGACTATACCTACACCAACAACCTCAAAGAGGGGACTAATCTTTGTGAGAAGGAAACTTTGGCAACACAAGATGCATTACTCTACTCATCAAGAAGTACATGTAGGTGAACAACCTTAAACGCAACTTTATTAAATTTTAAGTTAATAAGAATACTATTGAAGTCAACTCTAATTTATAGATTGATTATTTTATTTATTTTTATTTTCTTTAGAGATCCATAATATGACCTACTTTTTTTAAACAGGAGAATGGTGGAACAAAGATCCTGAAGCGGTCGAAAGGCTATTAATTCAAACAGGAAGTGCACCTAATATATCCGATGCCTTTCTCATCAATGGTCAGCCAGGAGATCTCTATTCTTGCTCCAAATCAGGTATAGAGTACTTTTCAGTTACAGATGAACTCTAATGTCAGGTACTCAACATGGAGTTGATGAACTAACTGCTTACATGCAGGAACAACTAAAATCTCTGTACAATGAGGAAAAACGTACCTTCTACGTATTGTTAATGCTGCAGTCAATAATCACCTCTTTTTCAAGATTGCATCACACAATTTCACAGTGGTAGCCTTAGATGTTTGCTACACAAAACCATACACAACAGACATAATGCTTATAACCCCTGGCCAAACTGCAGATGTTCTTCTCACCGCCAATCAAGCAATAGCCAAATACTACATTGCTGCCAATGTATACACTACCCAATCTATTGGATTCTTTGATAACACCACAACAACTGCCATTCTTAGCTATGTGGGTTCTCACTCATCTGCCACCCCATCTCTTCCACAATTTCCAACATACAATGACACTGCAACTGTCACTAAATTTAATAAAGGATTACGAAGCCTAGCTTCAAAAGAGCACCCAATAGAAGTTCCCCAGAACATTGATGAGAAACTCCTAATAACAATAGGACTTGGTTTATTTCCCTGTAGAACTAACGTGACCACCAACTGTCAAGGCCCCAACAATACCAGAGTAACTGCTAGTATGAACAATGTATCTTTTGTCCTGCCAGATATAGCCATACTTCAAGCTTATTATTTTGGTATTAATGGTGTCTTTACCACTGATTTTCCTTCAAACCCACCAATTGTGTTTAATTATACAAGTGACAATATACCCAGAAGTCTTTGGTCACCAATCACTGGAACAAAAGTTAAAGTGCTAAATTATAATGCTACAGTTCA
>NW_026729457.1:17500-69559 GCF_030272615.1 Cryptomeria japonica | reverse complement strand
GACACATTTGTCTAGCTTATTGTTATGTCTTGACTTAAATAAATTTATTTATGAAAATGATGATTGTTAGGAAATCAAGAAGATTACAAAGAGAAACTTTTTCATGGATATTTCACTTTGAAACTTACAAGGAGTTAAAATTCACTTCAAAATCATATAGGCTATTTGTATTCCTAAAAGTATCATATTTAATTATTTAAAAAATTATGATATTAGTGTTACAGGGGGTTGACTTAGGAGAACTTTGCATAATGATCTTATGACTTCCTCAAAGGAATTTTTAGATTCTATTCTTTTTACATATTAATGCAGTATAACTTTTGATGAATTTGAAAGAATGGAGAGTAGAGTGGAGAGAGAATCCCCACCTTATTGCCTTGTGTACATCCAACCAAACAATTAGCCACACATAGGCAGGGTGGTATTTTGAAGGTCATCATGGCTCAAGGGAGATGCAAAGGCACGATCTGATGACATGCGTCCACTTTTGGAAGTTGCACAAATTGATTCAGGGAGCTAATTTATTGAGGTAGTTAGATTAGAAATGATGACAAAGGAAGTGGGAGTGTAGTTCATGAAAAATGTGACAAGTAGTCATGTGCCCGAGAGGAGGAATCTTTGTTGTTGCCTTGGGAATTTGAACCTATGTTAAAGGCAGCTATAAAGGGGCAATTGAAAACATTTTTTTAGGGGGTTCACATAGAGAGACAAGTTTTATTTAAGTACTTAGACTTTAGCATTGTTTTTAGTTATATGCAAGATAGATAATCAAACTGTGCCAACTTCTGGCCTTTATGTTTATCTATTAGTGTTTTTGGTTGAATTATGCTTTATGTCATTTGGAGTAAGAATTGAGAATTCACAATTTGCATAACTTTTGATGGTCGAATCATGTCTCAGAATCTTTCAATCCAATATTGTTGTGATTAAATCATATTATGCTTGGTGCGAATCTATGAATTTTAGCTGTTATAGTTCCTAAAGTTAAGCCTTTAGATTATACACAGGGTGTATGGTTTTTTGTGCTTTTGAATGTTTAAAATCATAAATCTTTACTGCATCTCCTTATTTTATTTTCAAGATTTTCTCTTCCCTTTTCCCATTTTAAATGAAGAGTCAACTTCTAAAATCCCAGAGATTGTTTAGTGAGGCGCAATAGGTTCCCCACTTATTGAACTTCCCTTAAGGCTATTGTTCTAAAATAAATTTTAGGCATCAACAACTCACTTTCAATTTCAATTTCAATTTGAAGGTTAATTTCTAAACCAAGGCTTGAGATAGGCAAACACATTTCTACCCATCATTTTCTCTCTTTTCCATGTGTAAGAATAGGCAATGAAGCTACAAAAAGAGGTGTAGAGTCATAAGACAAAGATCTACATACTACAATTTGTTAGAGTCAAAACTAATGAGAACAAGCACAGGTAGATGACTAAGTCCCAAGAGCTAGCTGATTGAGTCCTTGCACTTTTACCTGAAATTTGGAGAATGTAGGTTAGTTATAGTTTGTACTTCCACATACTTTTCTGAAATTAGGTTTTGATTCTATTGTCTTCTTGTACATGTGAAATCCTATCATTTTATCTTACTTGCTCCTAATTTGTTTGTTCTTCCTTACAATTACATTTCAACTCAATGACGAAGGACCACTACATCCACTTTGTGCTTGAGAAATCTTGAGCCTAGTGAATCATTTTCCTTTTAAATGTAATCAAAATGGAATAGGCATAGTTTCCTAGTTTGCATGAATTAAGCTAGGGAACCCTATTTTGCCATTTTACATTTTGGTGAACCCGAATTCTTTAATGCTTACTTATAATTTGAATGTCTAGATATGATTTGTTTTGCATTTTATGCATTTATAGATTCATTTTTTATTCAATCTATGCAATTTTTAAATGGTCATTTTGATTAAAAATTATATCATTTAGATATTTCCTTGGTGTATGATATTTATGACATTAAGACCTACATCTAATATCCCTGTGAGAAGAAGCCACAGACTTATGGATTTCCTACAAGGTATCAATGCCAAGTCAATTAACATTTTCCATGGGAACTTGGGTGAAACCTCTACACCTCCACATAAAATACCTAACATTGTTGATAATCATTCTTCCCATACATCTCATTATAAGGATGACTCTCTAAAATGAGTCTTTCTTACCCACTTGTAGAAAAGATTTTTCATCATTTGGAAAATCTTGAACATTGGGTGCCCCTTGATTGAAGGGTTGAGGAGGATGGTTCAAAATTATGAACATGGTGTGAATTTGTTGTGTGGTATATCCCATATTGTGAATGATAATCTATGTCCATGAAAAGCTGTGTTGATGTTCTTCACTTTTCTACTCCTCTTATAATATTAAAGTTCCTATTTCTATTCCAACATCATTGCCTAATGTGCCTCCTTATACTCCACCTCTCATGGCTATGCCTATACAAAAATTCAATCCTATACATGTTAGTCTTGGAGGAATCCTTATCATACCACATGTTTTGAGTGCTCCATGTCCTTCACAAATATCCCCTATACCTAGTAGTTATCACCATGTTCCATTTTCATATTCTAATGCCCTATCTATTTCCCATACCATTACACATCCTTCATTATCCAACATGTCCAATACCAACCTATCCACTGAAGAAACCATTAATATTCTTGCCCAAATTGTGTCCTCCTTGCAACAACATATTGCTTCCTTGACCCAATCCAAGTTCAATGTTTCTAGATATGATGTTGCAAGCCCACTTTACTTTGATGTGGATTGTACCATTCCCCTAAGGATATCAAAATTCCCCAATTGGAGGTGTATAATGGAAAAGGTGATCCCTTGACTTATGTGAAAATATTTTGCACCTTGTGTAGTGACTTCTTAAATGATCATAGATTGATGGCTAAATTATTTTTTAAGGCATTTCAAGGTAAGGCCTTACAATGGTTTTATTCTTTTCCTCCTTATACTATTGATCCTTTTCAAAATTTAGCTAATGCTTTCATTCAATATTTCTAAATAACATTGGTCCTCAAATTTATTTGACTTTTTTTGATTCATTATAAACAAGGCGTTAAGGAAAAAGTGACTAATTTCATTGGTAGATTTAAACATTGCATGCTCAAATATCTTATCATGTTTCTGATATGGATGTTCAAAGAATTTTCATTTCTAATTTGCAAAAAGACATTAGAGATAAGTTATTGTTTTCCGAGTTTACCTCTTTCACCCAATTAAGTGTAGTGCTTCATAATTATTAACTTCAAGTGAGCCAATTTGAGGCATCCACTCTAATGGCTCTGGTTGATAAGAATGATGCAATTCAATAAGATTTCCTGAAGTTTCAAAAACAAAACAAAGGATTCATTAAGATCAATAATTCCTCAAATAATATCGATGCACAAGTTTCAGTTGCAACACCAGGTGTGGCTCCTTTGTCATCCATTTTTAAATCAACAAGTAATTTTACACCTCTCTCTAAATCTTTACATAATGTTATGTTGCAATTGAATAATGCCAATCTTTTGAAACTTCCTCTCATTAAGCCAGATGACCCTTCCAAACCATTAACAACTTCCCATGATCCCAATACCTTTTTCTTATATCACCGTTAGCCTGCCCATGATATTGAGAAGTGTCATAGGTTGAAACATCTTGTCCAAGATCTCATTCATTCTAATACCATAATTATTGATGGTGTTAATTGAAAAGGAATCAAATCAATTTCACCCCCTAACCAAAACTTGCAAATGTATACCAATCCTTTACCTTCTTATTCCACCAACAACATAGAACCTTCCATCTTATTCCTTTCCTCTTCCACCAATGTTGTTGTTATTATTGTTGTTGTTTTTGTTGTGCCTAGCAAACCTAAGCCAAAAAATTGCATTACCTTCAATCCTAAAGAGACTATTAAGGAACCTAATGGACCCTTTATATTGCAGAAAAGATTAATGACAAATTTTGTTAGGGTGTGCTTATTGATCCTATGTATACGGTGAACATTATAAGTGAAGAATATTTATTTACGAGACAATTTCATAGACACTCTAATGACCAATGTGATGTGATTATTAAGAATTATAATAGTTTTACTTTTCATACCCATGGTTCCATTAGCCTTCCTATTGAAGTTTGTAAAGAGTGCTTAAATGTTACCTTTGTCATTATCCCAACCTCCAATCAATTCGAAGTAAGACTAGGATTTCTTTGGGTTACCTCAATGAAATGTATTGCTTCTCCTATCTATAATTATTTGAAGTTTCCTCATAATGAAGAAATTATCATGATCAATCATATCTCTATAATCCTATAGCTTTTCAAAACGCCTTCGCACAAATTTTAGTCCTCGTATTTATGCTCCAGTTCCACCTCGAACTATTTCATACATTTACGTTCAACATCCTCTATTTCTTCACCTAGTGAGGTTCCTTCTATTTGTCCTTCTACAAAGGAATAAAAGGAGCCAATGTTGGTTGGTGCCAAACCTTCCCAAACTTCAAATTTAACCAAACCAAAGTGTAGTGCTTGTGATCACTGCCAAATGCTATGCTATGGCCCATGAACTTGCTTCCCAAAATTTCCTCCCCTAAGACACTTACCAACGCTATGGCACTTTGATCCCATTTGACCAAACCATAAATAACCCAAGGGAGGAAGAAAACCTTAAGGTTAAATTATTCAAGTATGATAATTGATCTTTTCACATTAAAGATTCTATTGTGATTAATCTAGCTGATCATATGGATGATCATGTTTTTGATACTAACAATGTTGATGCAAATAAACAAATAATTCTAATGATTCTGTGATATATATGAGATTATTGAAATCAATCATAAGTTATCTTCAAGATTTTTGAAAGCATTAGCCCTAGCTCCTTGTGACAAACAAAGTGACACATCATTATCTGAGCATGGTCCTTATTTGGAATTGGCACTAGCTCCATCTATCATGCTTGATATTTCTCCCCTTGCATTTTGTCCACCTTCCCTATATGATGTTAAGAAATATTTGGGGGTGGATGATTTGTTGGACTGGCTTCATTTGTGTCATAGATTCTCTCTTGCATATTTTCTTGTCCGTGATGTGCTCCTTGATATATGTATTTGTGTTATCTTAGGTCCTCTTTGAATGACCCTCATTACTTTGTTGGTGCAAGGTAATAAAGAGACTAAATCCATTGTGACATTCTTTTTTCTATATCTCAATTCTTCTTTTCGTCATGCATTTGCTCTTTGTTCCTTGCATTGTCTACTTGGGGACAATGCAAGGATTTGAGATCTCTTTTGGTCTCTTTCATGTTGAGCCAAAGAGACATTTGTTTCTCATCCTATGTGGTCTTGCTACATTATGCTTGTAGTTTTGCTACCTTTTAAGGGATGAGGTCAATTCAATGCAAATTTATACTTGATATACATGAATTATCACATGCACATATTGACCCCTAATTTACTAGAACCCTTATGTGCTCTTTTTTGTCATGTTTTTTATTTTCATTGATATTGTCCTTGTCTAGTGGCATATCATAGTGGAAAAATGATTGTCATTTTGATGAATGTATGCTACCTTAAATATTTTTATCTCAGTAAGATGTATGCAATTTATTTAACATGGGGGCATACACCTTGTTCTTTGTTATGCTTTATGCACACAGAACTAATCAATTTTTGTAGTCATTTATTTTTTTAGGTTACTTAGCAAATTGTTCCTTTTTCTTTGTAATCTTCTCTCTCGGTGGATTTCCTTGGATACAATGCTTTCATTGGTTATTCATAAGGTGAATTGACTAGCATAACACAACTTGCTAGACTATTTCAATTCTTCTTTGCATCATTTTTTTTACATGATTCATAGTAAGTTTTAACCTTACTAGGCTAGCATGGTCTCTTTCTCTCTCTCTCTCTCTCTCTCTCTCTCTTTTCATGTGTTGCTCATTTTATCTTGGTTTTAGATTGATAAGGCCCTATGTCACTTGGGGGCTTGGTGATCCTTGTCTCCATGACCTTAATGAATTTTTCTTATGCTTGGGTCTCCTTTATTATGAGTATGAATATAGATTCATACTCCTGCTAAAGTGGAGGCTAAATGTAATGTGACAAAATTGGACCCTTATGTAAATCCATGCTGATATAGGCCCCATTTTAGTGTTTATGGACTTCTGTGACCAACATGATTGATCTAGCCCAATTTAGTATTTTTTTCAACATCTTCTCCTCATTTAGGACCTTAGGTCCTATTTTAGGACCATCTTGGAGAGAGAAAGGAATGTAGGGCTCATCACTCCTAGGAGGAAGTCACCTAGGGCATTTGACTCCCCCCAAACTAACCTAAATTTGGTCCACAAATTGGTTGGCTTGATTTAGCATGAAAACTTTGCTAGTGTTGGCATGCTCTGTATTTTGGACCCAAAAATGCTTGGGAGAGTTTTTTAAACAAGGTATCCTCCATCATTTTTTGATATATCAACTACAAGGGAAAATCTCTTCCTTAATTCCATTTTAAGAGCAAGAAATCAAGCATCAAGGCATTGAAGACTAGGAGTTTGTGATAAATATATGTATTTGTGATGGCCTCCATGATCTTCTCTTTCTAAGTCAATTGAAAGTCAAAATCAAGCATCCTCATGAGCATTTAGACACAATGAAGGCCTTTGAAGGTATAAATTTTTTAATTTTAATTCTAGACCGATACCTAACAACATGCTTTCAATTCCAATTCCAAATCAATTTACCTTCAAGGTTAATTCCTAAACCGAGGTTTGACTTAGGCAAACCTATTTATTCCCAACATTTTCTGTCTTTTTTGTCTTTAAGAATAGGTGATGAAGCTATGGAAAGAGGTGTAGAGTCATTAGATAAAAACTTAAAATCTGGAATTGATTGGAGCTGAAATAAATGAGAGCAGGCTGAGTTGGGTGATTGAGTCCCTGCACTTTTGCCTCAAATTTAGACTATAGGTTAGTTATAGTCTGTACTTCCACATGTATTTTTGGAATTGGGTTTTGAGTCTATGGTCTTCTTGTACATGCAAACAACTATATAGTAGCTTATTTGCACCTAATTCGTTCATTCTTCCTTACAAGTACATTTCAACTCAATAGCGAAGGACCACTGTATCCACTTTGTGCTTGATCCATCTTGAACCTAGTAGATCATTCTCCTTCCGAATGTAATCAAAGTAGAAATAGGTGTAGTTTCCTAGTTTGCATGTATTAAGCTAGTGAACCCCATTTCCCCACATTACAATCACTTTGAAATCAGCTTGTGAGCCTTCTTATCATCAAGAGGGAGTATGTAGATAACTGATGTAAAATCCGAGTCTCACCAAATTCTAATCACCATACTGTTTTCATGTAAACCTCCTTTGGACCAAAACATAGTCTTTTCTTGTTAGCTCCATAGTTTAACATAGTTTTCACAATTCAGTTTACATAACATATTTTAAGTACCAGTTTTAATACTGGACAAATAATGCAAAGAAGCATGCATTATGCATTCTCTATAGTTAGAAAAAGCTAACTACTGCTTGTTTAGGAATTGCAAATTCTATAAGACAACCCACTATGCTGTTTTAGAATAAGCTGCTATAAAATCTATATTTGATAAAGTTCTGAAATAAATAAAAATAGAGCATTCTCTAATTTCTGATTATCATGAATGACAATTTCTTTCTTTGTGTATGTTGGCAATTGTCACTCATCTGGTGATTTCAGGAGACTTCTAGTAGTTGATTAGTTGTTTAGAGTTGTCATTGATGTCAAGTCTTCATGGTGATTTGATCCGGCAGTCATGAATTAGCTTATCTGGAAGATGGAGGTCACTAGTAGATAGTTAACCGACATGACAAGGCAAAATAGTGTATTTTGGTAATGTTTTGATCCAGAATCATCTCTGGTATTTGTGGTGATTATTTTTATGATCTCGGTGTTTGGTAGGACCTTTAAGAAGCATGTGGTGGCAATATTTTAGTCCGTTGCTATGGCGTGTTTGAGATTGGAGCCGACTTCATATTAAGGCTGACTTGAAGGAGATTATTTTGTGGCGAGACAGAATATATAAGATCATTATAGGAGTTGATTTTCAGTATGTTATGACGTGTAAAGTGTTTGGTGATAAATTTTGGTGCGTTTGAGCGCAGTTTCACGTGCACATTTTGGTTTCAGATCAACTGGTAACTGACTGAGATTGGAATAGGGTAATCGACATAAGAGAGATAGTCAGTGATACAGAGCCTAACTAGAACTCAATTTTGCATATTCAAATGCTATTTGTGAGTTCATTCCATTGTACACTCTCATTGTAATCAAATTGTAAGGTAGTGAGCCTTCCCTAAAAGTTGTAGCCTTCTGGGCAATTGTAATTGAGCAGTGAGCTCTAGGCAGTGAGCCTGAATGCAAGTGCATTCCCCATCTATGTAATATTTATGTGCTCCTGACCATAGTATATAAATATTGTGGGTTCTATCCCCACCATGGTTTTTCCCTTTCTAGGTTTCCATGTAAAAATTTTGGTGTTGTTGATTTGTGCTTTTATTGTTGCATGTTTATGTTCATATTTGTTATGCATTGTTAACCGGTGGATAAAGAATAAGTTTGTAGTTTTAATTTTCGGTAGATCATTGATTCACCTCCCCCCCCCAATTCCAATAGTGTAAGATAAGAGGATGGAGTGAGTGAATTTATTTTTATTGTTATTATTGTTGATTCCTCTCTTTTGTTGCAATTATTTGAATTCAATCAATAGGTTAAGGGTATAGGGCTAGTTCAGAATCTACAACAGATTTACTGCGTACCATTCCGAGTCCTGTGTCATTTCATTTTGTCATACAAAAAGCACATGTGAGTTGAGACGACGTGCATGGTGAAAAGACACCCCTATATGTAAAAAAAGTCATGAAGGTTTACCTAGCCATGAAACCCAGTCAATAAGTATTTTTCCTACATGACAATCATGAGTTGCCTCTTGTTGTCAAGTCTAATCACCACTCCATAGTCATACATTTGAGCTGCAAATGTATCATTTTATTTTTTCATGCATGAATAGCATGGTTGTTGAAATGATGTGCTTAGTAAAAAGACGTACTCTATGTTCAGATATTGAAATGTAGAAGAAGAAAAAGAAATTTTAACATTCATGAGGCTAAAAATAATCTATGAGACCGACCATTAGCTCAAACTAACTTTTGTAGTTCCATCCTCTTTTTATGCAAGGTGGTAATGAGTTCCCCCATATTCTCATAAAACTCCTCATTGAAAAAATTATACCAAGAGCTAGCTATCAAAGTATCCATATAATTGTCCTTGTTATCCTTGAAGGTAGTGCACTCAAGAAAGAAGTGTCTTTCAGTTTCCACATTCCCAGACATACAAAAAATACATATTCTTTCTTCCTAAACTTCTTTAGGCCTTTTCCATCAGCTGGTCTCACAATGAAGTTGATGAAGCTATGGAAAGAGGTGTAGAGTCATTAGATAAAAACCTAAAATCTAGAATTGATTGGAGCTGAAATAAATGAGAGCAGGCTGAGTTGGGTGATTGAGTCCCTGCACTTTTGCCTCAAATTTGGACTATAGGTTAGTTATAGTCTATACTTCCACATGTATTTTTGGAATTGGGTTTTGAGTCTATGGTCTTCTTGTACATGCAAAAAACTATATAGTAGCTTATTTGCACCTAATTCATTCATTCTTCCTTACAAGTACATTTCAACTCAATAGTGAAGGACCACTATATCCACTTTGTGCTTGATCCATCTTGAACCTAGTAGATCATTCTCCTTCTGAATGTAATCAAAGTAGAAATAGGTGTAGTTTCCTAGTTTGTATGCATTAAGCTAGTGAACCCCATTTCCCCAAATTACAATCACTTTGAAATCAGCTTGTGAGCCTTCTTATCATCAAGAGGGAGTATGTAGATAACTGATGTAAAATCCTAGTCTCACCAAATTCTAATCACCATACTATTTTCATGTAAACCTCCTTTGGACCAAAACATAGTCTTTTCTTGTTAGCTCCATAGTTTAACATAGTTTTCAGAATTCAGTTTACATACCATATTTTAAGTACCAGTTTTAATACTGGACAAATAATGCAAATAAGCATGCAATATGCATTCTCTATAGTTAGAAAAAGCTAACTGCTGCTTGTTTAGGAATTGCAAATTCTATAAGACAACCCACTATGCTGTTTTAGAATAAGCTGCTATAAAATCTGTATTTGATAAAGTTCCGAAATAAATAAAAATAGAGCATTCTCTAATTTCTGATTATCATAAATGACAATCTCTTTCTTTGTGTATGTTGGCAATTGTCACTCATCAGGTGATTTTAGGAGACTTCTAGTAGTTGATTAGTTGTTTAGAGTTGTCATTGATGTCAAGTCTTCATGGTGATTTGATCTGACAATCATGGATTAGCTTATCTGGAAGATGGAGGTAACCAGTAGATAGTTAATCGACATGACAAGGCAAAATAATGTATTTTGGTAATGTTTTGATCTAGAATCATCTCCAGTATTTGTGGTGATTATTTTTGTGATCTCGGTGTTTGGTAGGACCTTTAGGAAGCATGTGGTGGCAATATTTTAGTCCGGTGCTATGGTGTGTTTGAGATTGGAGCCGACTTCATCTACACGTTACATTTATTAAGGCTGACTTGAAGGAGATTATTTTGTGGTGAGACTGGATATATAAGATCATTATAGCAGTTGATTTTTAGTATGTTATGACATGTAAAGTGTTTGGTGATAAATTTTGGTGCGTTTGAGCGCAATTTCACGTGTGCATTTTGGTTTCAGATCAACTAGTAACTGACTAAGATTGGAACAGGGTAATTGATAGAGGAGAGACAGTTAGTGATACAGAGCCTAATTGGAACTCAATTTTTCATAGTTAGATGCTATTTGTGAGTTCATTCCATTGTACACTCTCATTATAATCAAATTGAAAGGCAGTGAGCCTTCCCTAAAGGTTGTAGCCTTCTGGGCAATTGTAATTGAGCAGTGAGCTCTAGGCAGTGAGCCTGAATGCAAGTGCATTCCCCATCTATGTAATATTTATGTACTCCTGACCATAGTATATAAATATTGTGGGTTCCATCCTCACCATGGTTTTTCCCTTTCTAGGTTTCCATGTAAAAATTTTGGTGTTGTTGATTTGTGCTTTTATTGTTGCATGTTTATGTTCATATTTTTTATGCATTGTTAGCCAGTGGATAAAGAATAAGTTTGCAGTTTTAATTTCCGGTAGATCACTGATTCACCTCCCCCCCCCCCAATTCCAATAGTGTAAGATAAGAGGATGGAGTGAGTGAATTTATTTTTATTGTTATTATTGTTGATTCCTCTCTTTTGTTGCAATTATTTGAATTCAATCAGTAGGTTAAGGGTATAGGGCTAGTTTAGAATCTACAACAGATTTACTACATACCATTCCGAGTCCTGTGTCATTTCATTTTGTCATCAAAAAATCACATGTGAGTTGAGACGACGTGCATGGTGAAAAGACACCCCTATATGTAAAAAAAGTCATGAAGGTTTACCTAGCCATGAAACCCAGTCAATAAGTATTTTTCCTACATGACAATCATGAGTTGCCTCTTGTTGTCAAGTCTAATCACCACTCCATAGTCATACATTTGAGCTGCAAATGTATCATTTTATTTTTTCATGCATGAATAGCATGGTTGTTGAAATGATGTGCTTAGTGAAAAGGCGTACTCTATGTTCAGATATTGAAATGTAGAAGAAGAAAAAGAAATTTTAACATTCATGAGGCTAAAAATAATCTATGAGACTGACCATTAGCTCAAATTGACTTTTGTAGTTCCATCCTCTTTTTATGCAAGGTGGTAATGAGTTCCCCCATCTTCTCATAAAACTCCTTGTTGAAAAAATTATACCAAGAGCCAGCTGTCAAAGTATCCATATAATTGTCCCCGTTGTCCTTGAAGGCAGTGCACTCAAGAAAGAAGTGTCTTTTAGTTTCCACATTCCCAGACATACAAAAAATACATATTCTTTCTTCCCAAATTTCTTTAGGGATTTTCCATCAACTGGTCTCACAACATAGTTGATGAGAGTTAGTTCTTAATTGAGCGATGATGATTTTGGCTCTCCACAGAATATTAGCCCCAATATACACTTTTTGATGGTGATCAAGAGTGGGATTGAACTCATTAATGTAATACTTCTTCTTTCTCCCTAGCCCTTTACCCTAAATCTTCTTGTAAAATTTATCTAACAAAAAAATCATTATCTCCTTGCTATTTGAGGGACACATATTAAAAAATATATGCCATTTTCTCATCCATATTTTGTTTTGCTGCATCCAAGTCTTCTTTCTTTTGCATAATTCCTCTCTAAAAATAATATTGGGTCATCTATCTTCTTTCATTCGCTCAATTATTTTTAGATAGCATATGAGACACATCATAGAAATAGCTTCAATAGGGGCAACCCCGGTTCTAGTTAACATGATATCATAAGGAATTGTGATTTTAATTTTGAAGTTGTTAGCAATCAAACGTTTTTGAATTTTATGAATTTCTTCCATTGAAAAACAAAAGTGCTACTAGCCCACAATTCACAACCATAGAGAACAACCAGAAGCACTAAAATCCCCAAAAGAGTTTGGATAGTTTTCCAATCCTACAACTCTGCCTCTCTATATCTATTTTGAAGAACATAGAACCCTTTCTACCCTCCCAAAGTTCTCTTCTTCCTACAACAATGCCAACTCGAATTTTTGCTAAAGTCAATATTGAGATATTTGTAATTAGTAACTTCTTCAAGGGAATTTCCTTCAAAGTAAACTTAAGATGGTTTTGTTTTCTCCTATTAGAAAAGAGGTCATTACTTTTGTTTTGCTAATATTGACTTGCATCACCATCAGTTTGCAAAATTTCTCAAGGACATATAAGTGCTCTTGTAGGCCAAGAGGCAACTTAACAATCAGAATGAGGTCATCTGCATAAAAAATAAGCTTAATCACAAACTCACCCAAGCAGATGCCATCACCATCATTCAAGTTTAACCACTCTTCAAGCTTGTCAATATATAGACCAAAAAGGGTAGAGGATAGAGAGAACCCTTGCTTGACCCCAATATCACTCCTCAAACTCTTTGAAATGCCATCTATGGTTCTGATTTTGACTTTAACCTCTTCATAAAGATGATAGACAAAAACTCTAAGGTGGAAAGGAATCCCGAGTTCTTCCATTCTATGCCAAAGTTTATCCCTAGGAACCATGTGAAAATCCTTCTTGAAATCAACAAAGATACAAAAGACTTCATCCTTATTCTCCCAATCCTTCTCAATAATGTGCCTCAAAGTGATACCATGATCAACTGTGAAATGTTTAGGCCTGAAACTAGCTTGCCCCTTTGCACACTTATTATTCTCTTCTACCCACTTGCTAATTTTGTTTTCTAACATGCTGCCACATAATTTTGCAGAAAGAGGATCTATCATCATGGTTCTGTAATTGGATGGATTGTTAACATCTCCACTCTTGAAAAGAGGAATTGCGAAGCTAGTTGTCCAATCTTTAGAAAACCCACATTGGATGATGTTGTTAAAAATGGTAATAATTTGAAGTGAAATAATTTTCATACCCCACTTCAAATACTCATCTTGAAGCATGCACAAATCCTTAGCTTTACCAACACCTAACTTCTTTATACCCAAATCTATCTCTTGCATGGTGAAAAGATTTGCAACAAAAATAACTAAGGGATGAGGAATACCCTCATGATCTTGCTTAGAAAGTTGTCTTGCATAATCAAACAGTTGAGTGACTATAATATTATTTTTTAAATTCTTTCTTTCTTGGCTAAAGCTCTTTCCAAAATATTTTGGGGTTATTTGTACCAAGGAAGACTAGCTCCTCACTCCTTGTGACCATAAAATCAACTTTTTTTCTTTTTAAAACCAGCTTGTATGCTTTAATATCTAAATCTGCCTTTTTTGTGTCTCTCAATATTTTCCTTGCTATCTTATATTCTTCATCCAACCAAGCATTGACCAAAAAGCAATTTGTGTTAGCTTTTTTCTTTTTTTTTTTCGCACACTGCAGGGGCTTTATGAAATAAATCTGTTATCTCATGACTATGAAGGCCATGTGATGAAACTTTCATCTTCTTAAAAATCCTCTTAAGCATTATCTTGAAGGTATTACAATTTTTTTGAGTCAAAAGAATCCTACCCTTTGTAGGTGACTACCAAGAACACTGAGAATTTGTCCCATACTATTGCTTTCCAACCCAAGAGAAGTTTAAATAAATTGGTCTATGATCTGATTTTAAGTCCCAATTATTCTCACCAATTATAATTTCTTCCATTTTATCGCACAAGATATGAGAAAAAATTGCATAATCAACAACACTTGCCCCATTGTAAGTATTGCAAGTGAAACTACCCGATTTAGCCCATCTAGCTAAACCATTGTAAATGATTAGATAAAAAGCACCACATGAGGAAAGCAATTCCTCACCAAAGTGATTGTAACCTTTGGTGTCTTCCGAGACTCTTTCCCACTAAAGCTTGATTGCTTCAATGAGACAAATAGGATTGAAATCTTCTTTGCTACATAAAATAGTAGCTTGCTCGCCTGCATTCCTAGCATTAAAATCGCCCATCAAAAGAACATCACTTTGCCGAGCAAGCTCAACAATGTCTCTCTTGAAGGCCACAAAGGGATCTTTGCGATCTAACCCATTAAAATTGTAGGTTTTTGAAACTTCTAGAGAAAAATAAAGAGCGACAATTCTAACAAGACTATCATTCTTAGAGATTTTGAACCAAAGAAACTTTTTATTTGGGTCCTCCCTTTCAAGTTGAATTATGTGACCTTCCTTTTCTCTCACTAAAACCATAATACCTCCGTGTCCTTTTCCATTAGCCACTTCCTTGTTCCACATTGCCATCTTTACAAATCCTTCAAACAAAGGAGTTATACAACCATCATGCTCATGTGTCTCCATGAGACAAATGATGTCCCTATTTTCTGCAATAGGACCTAACTTAGACCCACGCCTCCAAGGGTAACCTTTATAGTTCTAACAAAATACACTCATGGAAACCTGGGTAGGGATTGATTGCTATTTATTTTGGTGTAAAAGACTCAAAGTGTAGTCTTTGTCTCTATTTGACCATGTTGGCCTTGTTGTTTCACTTTCCACTAATGAGTTCGTTACCATTTTACTATTATATGTTCATTGTTTTGAATTAGAATGAGGGCCAAAAGAAGCAATTACAACTTTGCCTTTGTAAAACCATGCCCTTTTCCCTTCATCTCTTTCTTCTCTAACCTTTTCCATCTCATCTCTTCTCTCCTTGTTGTCTAATAGTTAAATCTTCATCTAAAAAGAAGTGAGAACCCCTCAAGAGTTGCTGCTTGCTTAAAACACCTTGTTTGTCATGAACACTTGACATGATGACTTTGATGGGTCTAGCTCTCTCATCACATAACTTACCCACCCTCCATGTTTGGCATATTTGACCTTAGCAAGCCACCATGTCCCTAAGGAAATCCCTTGCAAGATCAAGAGTATGTTCACCTCTCCCATACTCTTTCACACCTTTAATAATAAAATTTGTTTCTATACTTTGTCTTTATTTAATCTCTCTTCCTTATGTATTAGAATCCCGAGTATTTGTTTCTACTTTTTTATTGATAAATTTATCACTACTTTGGGCCCAAGATTTGAGATCTGTTGAATGGCTTCTTTTTGCAGCTTCACTTTCTTTAACTGAGGGAAAGTCTACTTGATAGGTTTTTTTCCAATAGCCTGAGGTGCATCATCTATCTTATTTGCTACTGAAGCTTCCAAAGTTTTCCATGAAGCCTTCATATCTTCCCACTCCAACTTCCCTAAGCGAATGACCTCTTGCAAAAATCCTACCTGCTCCTTTAGGACTTTATTTTCATTCACTAATGACTGATTTTCTGCTTTTAAACATGCATTGAGTGGTCTCTTTGTTGCTCTTTAAATTTCAATGTCTCTAATCTTTGTCTGGCATTAATTATTTCTTGCACATATAAGTTAGAGTACCACGTGAGAGGTGTGGTTGTAGGACCATAGATGACATTATCTTTATCTTTGTTGTCATTACACCAACTACAGTCATAAAGGTGTGAATGAAGTTTGCTTGAGTTACATTTGTGATTGGTGCTACCTAATTTTGTTCATTTAAAAAGCTTATTTATTATCCATTCCCACTTAAAATGAGAAGATCTATTTTCCAAAATACCTCGATACTCTTTGGCACTCACCCATATCCATTTTCCCCTTTTGACTGTAGAGACAATCTTTACTTCCCCCAGGTGGTTTGGTTTGTTTCAATCAGGTCAATGAACCCTGGCCCATTTTGTGTAAACCCATACCCATTTTAGATAAAAGGTGTTGCATTGTTTTCCATTTTTAAAAAGGAAGAGAAAAACTAAGAAAAGGAACAGGTAATGGGCCCGGATAAATACCTGCCTGCCTATCGGAGTCAGCCAACAGTTGAAAAGCAAGCAAAAATGACCTGAGAAGCAGCACCTGAAGCAAGAGCGCACTGGACCCACCAACAAGAGAGAGCCCCACAAAAGCTATGAGGATACGAGCCTATCCCCACAACTTAGAACAAAACTGAAAACCAAAGTCATGGATCACCATGACACACACCCTGCAGGCCATTGTCTATGCAGCATCCAAACTAAAATAATTATAATAATTAAAAATTAAATATAATGAATGTTTTTTTTTCAATTAATTATTAAATATGATCAATAGTAAATTATGGAGGCTGGATAGACGTTGCCCCCTGCAGCCTGGCCTGCCACAGAACACTAAAAACCCCGTCAACGCCATGGCAAAAGTTGCCACAGAACACGAGAAACTCTGTCGATACCAACAACAAAACCCTGGAATAAAATCTTCACTGGTCGGATGAGTCACGAAGAACCCTTGCTCTAAGAAAATCCTGATCCACGATAGACACATGTACATTTTAAGTTAAATACAGAGAAATTCAGAATTCCAATGAGAACATATTCTCCTATGCGGTCCGATAATGCTAGCAAGTGCTAAAGGTAGCACTTGTTATAATGGATACCAAATTTCATGATATCCAAGTTATAATGGCTATGAATGACATTATTTAGGATTGTAGGTTGTGCTTATGCTAGTTAATGCTTGGATGCATACAAAACATTTGTAAGGATTCCATTAGAATGATGAGTACAATTATGTTATGATGTCATTTAACTAAAGTTGTAGTTGTTATAAAATTGTAATATATTTGTATGTCATTATTGATCTTAAATATTAAAAAATTATTGGAATCATGAATGTAGTATAATGTACATAACATACTAAGGTGGTAAATTGGAATTATGGATTCTATTTGTTACAAGTAAAATTTTATGATTGTATGAATGATGAAAAGGTGAGAAAATGACTTCTATTTCCTTTGAGAACACTAAATAAAATTTTCAGGATTAAATTTATAAAGATTGGTAAAGTAGCAAATAAAAATTATGATTTTTTTTGAAACGTGCTTTGCAAGTGGTTGATGGGAGTCTCTTGGAGTAGAAGTGCAGGTGCAGAGGAAGTACATGTGTATTGAGGAAATGGACAAGTTTGCTGCTAATGGAACCTTCCTTGTGTCATCCCACACTGAGGTCTAGCATGTGGACTATCATCTTTTGTTCCCAAGAATTTTTGTGGAGGGAGGCCTCCAAAGTGTAAGTGGGACCTTCGCTTACATGGTGCCGAGAAAGATGTCAATGCTGGTAAGAAGGTTTGTGGGTCCTCTCCGTCAGTGGTATCATCTAGCAAGAATCCCAAGGGCACTTGGAAGGACCTTTTCAATAGTTTTCAGTTCATTCCCATGGTGGTGTCTCTATTAAGCATTATGATAAGTGAGCATGCTTAAATATAAAAGATCCATCCCTAAACCATCCCCTTGCCAATATGGAGAGCTCCCTAGTTGCGAAATTTCTAGGTAGACAATTTGAGATTACGACAGTTCACAAGTGGTAAGCTATAAGATTTAGCTATTTTACCCTCTTTGCAACTGAACACCCATATCCAGATACAATGGTATTCGGGTAATGCTTTTAAGGAATACATGTTAAAAAGTACGGTCAATCAATAGATCAATGTCACTAATCAATATCAAGAAATTTAGCGCATATTATACAAGCAATAATAAGATTATCCATTACTTTGTGTTATCTTATACGTATTCTAATTTGATATCTCAAGCATGCATTAATGAATTATATTTTCTTATGAAATAAATCATTTTTTTTTCAACTCTACTTCTCTATGTCGGTAGATAATACAAATAATACCTTACGAATATTGTATGACAGCTGTTTACTGCTGTTAAACTTATTAGACAATACAATTTTTCTGCGAGAGCCATCAACTCAATTTTATTGCCTCTGAGTGAAGGCTGTAAATTAAATTTAGGTAGCTCCCGTGAAATGGTTATAAGTAATATATCAAAAGGAAAACCCAAAAGTTTATGTTACATAATTCTTATATTTCTAAAGTTAATAAAACAATTTCAAGAACACTAAACAATTACATATGATTTAGTTTAAAAAACATATACTTTTAAGTTATTAAAAATTCAAGAAACTTAAACAAGTTGTAAAAACTCTAATTTTAAAAGACTTAAAGTTATGTTCAAATAAATTATTAAATATTTTTATGTTTTAAAATCAATGGAACAAATAAAAAAGTTCAAACAAAATATGAATACTGTACTTTCATAAAACTAAAATTATATTTCCAACTAAATTACAAAATTCTTATATGTTATAAAATCAAACAAATATGAAATTGTAGACAAATCACATAAATTCAAAGCAAACAAATGTTAAATTGATATTTTTTCTTTTGCAAATTAAGAGTTTTTATTACAAACAACGTAGTGAAGAAATATGAATTTGCAAAACCTACGTACATATTGCTAAAAAATGATATTGAGTAGAGTTGTTCATTACTTCTATATCCAACGTCTACCCAACTTGAAATTAAGGTTTTAACCACTAATTACATATCATATCATTACATATCTTCAAGCACAAAATACATATTGTGAATCCAATGAAAATAAAACCATGCATTTTTGTCAAAAAGCAGAATTTATTTACTGTGAAATGAAACAAATAAATATGAAATTGGGGTTCGTAAAATATCCATATTGCAAAAATGGACATAAGTTTAAACTATTGGAATATAAATTATTAAAAAAAAACCAAAATTTTTAAGTTGTAGAAGTTCTTTATGCCACATAAAGAAAAAATGAGGTTCTAACATTTTGTTTTGCTATATTTGACCAATTTATCATGTACAAAAAAGTAAAATAAATGAGTCAATTATTCTAATTGTCATTTATAATAATTTTAGATATTCATAATAACAACAATTAGTAAGATATGGCATTTTCTTCATGAACAATTAAAAAATAACCTAAAACATATTTACTCTTTACTCATTGAGATACATAATTTATAGCTTAATACAAGTCTTGTGAAAATTTATTTCATTTATCAAGATTTATTATTGCAAGTCAATTAATTAAAGACAAACTTCTCTACAACAAAAAAGACATAATGCAAGGGTTCTACAACACAAAGTGTGCAAGTGCACCAAACACTTCAAACAAGGGTTCTTTTAAATGCAACAAATCAAAATGTTATCTAATCTAATTTTGATACAAGGGTTCTTTTTAATGCACCAAATCAAAATGTTATCTAGTCTAATTTTGATTTATAATAAGCAAATTTTCCAATTCTTTGGCATTATTTAAAAGAAAATATGTCAAATTACACACATGATATAAATATTAAACTATTCTCTACATTAATAAATTGAAATTGACATCAGAAATAAATATTTAGAGAAAAAAACACCTTTCCTAGTCACCCTCAAAAATACATTCAAAATGACTTTCGAATTAACCTTGAGTTGACTTTGTAAATAAGACAAAAAAAGAACCAAAAAATATGAAGTAGTCCCTTGGTTGGTGAGGGGACCACCGTCGGCTAGAGATTGGTTGTTTGAACTAGGTCTGGCTGAAATAGATTAATTTGACCAAACATATCTATGTGTCAGGTGATTTGGCAACCAAATCACCATTTCCTCTACATTTCCAAAATTTTCCACTTTTGCTATTTTTTTCTTCAGGCAAAATATTTAGTACCCTTTTGTAGGGCTCAATATAAGGAATCTGGACCTATAATTCTTTTTATATTTTGAATATTTTGAATATATTTTATTTTTTAAACATTGCAAGTAGGTTTTTTAAGTTTGAGAAGAGGTTGATTTGAAATTAAAAAAAACATTAAGTGATATTAATTTTTTTTACAAAATATATTTTTACTAGACGAGAGAATCTTCTCCAAAAGGGTATAATTTATTTTTAAATAATGATAAATTTAATAGACACAAGGTGATGCCAAATGAAAACTACCAAATTTATTTGTGCTAGACTTAAAATTTTATTACAAGAAAAATATATATCAAATTTTTTTTTATTTTAGCACTGCATATATCTATAATTTATTGCAATTAAAACATTTCCCATTAAATTTATAAGCATTAGGTTGTCTTACCGGTTTGCTGTGATCTTGATTATTTGCAGTCCTGGAACTTTCTCCATGTTCAAATCCAAGTCCAATTGTATCTCCATTAGGTAATTGTCTTTTCAGCATATCATCAAGCCTTTTTGAACTTTTCTTGAATTTGTCTTTGTGTTCATTTGTAGTGATCAACTCATTTTCCAAAAAGCCAATTTGTCTCCTAAGCTCCTCTTTATCATGTTGCATGTGAATCAGATCTGTCTTTAGCATATCATTTTCATGACAACATCTCAGATTTTCATTTGCTCCATCATTAAGTCTTCTAGTCAACTCTTCTTCATTCTTCTTCTTGTCTTCAATATCCTTACATAGCCTCATGGTTAAATCTTGCATTTCATTCCTCATGTTACTATTCTCTTGCCTCAACTTCTTTGCAATATCTATAAGAGTTTCCTTTTCATCATCACGTTTCTACATTTTCTCATGAAGTTCCTTCCTCTTGTTTTGTGCTATAACCAGGTTCTCCTAAAGTCATTTAATGAATTCCTGGGTAGTCCTCAAATCATATTCAAGTTTAATATTGTTGATTCTAATTGTAAATTTGACAACTATAATTATTCTTCATTTCCATGTAATAACGGGTCGTTTTAGTGTGAATGGTTCGTCATATATTTGGATGTATTCATAAAAAAAAAAAAGAGAAGGACTATATGTGAATTCCCAAAGTTCGCCCAAGCTTTAAAAGTTATAATTGTACTTCACATTATGATGGTGAAGGGTCGCAAATCATGTTTTTGAGAAAATCGATAAACTCTTTGTATTTGTATTTGTAATCCTATGAACATTTTCAAAGCAAAGGATATGATTCAATGTAACATGTTGACTTCTAAACTTCAAGTTAAATGATCCCTCGAATCGCCAATAAATGAATGATAATATTGTATTGTCTAGGATTGTTATTGGCATTTTCAAAGAGTTTAAAGTAAAACATGATCATCAATGGTCTAAGCTGATAGTTGACCAAGTATTAGCGACAGGTTAGTAGAATAATCGAAGCCTCCATATCCACCAAGTTCAAAAAGTGAGGTGATTGTTACCACTAAGTTAGGGAATAACATAAGTGACCGATATGTTTCTTCACGCAAGGTTTAAACATTGACATCTTCTTCATTGGTGAGTTGGCCAACTTTAACAAGTTACCAAACACTTTGCATCGAACTCACTTATGCATGAAAGATATCGGCAAGTTGACCAAAAGGGTAAACAAGCCGAATATAAATATCAATAGCCAACTAACAGTTTTAAGTTATGTTTTGCTTGCTATCGGCAGCTTGGCAGGGTTGACTAACATGCCGATCCTTCTCTAAATGAAAAATTGCTCCACCAAGCTCACTTGAACGTCCATTTGGTGGAAGGAACTTACCACGTGGCTTGTGAAGGATAGCAAATTCATTTTTATAACTACTTCCACCATTTGTTTTGCATGCCGATAGATATACATGCTATCGTGCTCTCTAAACTCCACTCACAAGTTGAAGACCACTTGCAGGTATTGAATATGAAATGTTTAAATGCCTTGTATTCTGCAGATACGTGGTATGTGTATCAGATGGATCCTTTCATGCAGATGCACTTGGCGAGTGTAGAGGTATTCATTTTCAAGTGAATGGAATTGCATGAATAGTGCCAGGCTCTGCGATTCTTTTGTGTCTGCACCGAATATGGGAGCTTTGGAGTAGGTTGTAAACATCCACCAAACCATCGATGGGAGGAAGATTTATGTCAGATATTATAGTTACAAATGCTCTGGTCGACCTGCATGCAAAAGCCGACAAAGTATTCTAAACCTTCCATTTTCTCAACTCGGTCGCAGCCTCTTAGGTCAAATGATGTGAGGGATGTCAATCGTGCAAAGCTCGGAAGCTCAACCAACTCTGGGCAACACTTTATTACCAACCTTTCAAGGTTTACCAGATCACAGATGACCCTTATATTCTTCAGATTTTCACAGGATGACAAAGTTATTGACTTGACTGTTGTTGGCAATGCTTCAATGTCCGTTAAATTATAATTATTGACTAGCATGAGTTTTTCAAGGCAGGGATAACAGTGTTCAAAAATTGAAATCTCGTACACTTCAGTGTCCCATATCTCTATTCGATTCAGCTTGCTGAATGTAGAAGAAGATTGAAGAAGGAGTTGTGTCAGATATCATGAAATACAAGGCTCAAGAGTATGAGTATGCCCCGATGATCACCACCATGATTCCAGAGGTTCATGATACCAAGATTGGGCACATAAATTTGCAGGAGATCAAAAAGTTCTTCATGGAAGGTGACAGATCAAAATTGTCTTGTAGAGTGGCAGGAAGTGGCTTGATTGAAGCAGCATGTTTACCCATCTCAATTCAATGTACAAATTTGGTGCTAGAATTCTCAAAAAGATATAATCCCGATGCAAGAGAGATAAGAGCTGCAGATGGATCCTTAATGGCCAAACTAGACGGAATTTCAATAGCTATTATTCTTCATTTGCCATATAAGGAAAAGTTCACTCACATCGATAAGCAAAAAACTTATAAATATTTCAGCGACAATAGAAGCAAATGCCTCAACAATCTGGCTAAAGAATGGATGGTTGCGCCATGGGGAGGACAGTCTCAGCTTCCAAAAACACTTCATCGTTCTCTTTTCATCAAAGAGATTTGTTACTTGATTTTGTTACTCCATAGAGTGACATGAAGTCCTGACTCCACTGAGTTTGAAATGTGGATGTATCTCTTCATAATAGTCATCTCTGCCAGTAAGCAATTCATTGACTGGGGCCATCTCATCAGCAACTACATACATGACCAGTTAGTGCACTTCAAAACAAGTCAACACTTCCATATGATCTCTTACTTGATATATGCTATTGCTAATTTGAAGTCATGGCTAGGGTTAAGTACTAATGGTGTCCCAAATCAAGAAACTCAAGTTTACCATTATTACAAGCAATTGCAACTTGAGGAAAGCTTTGTGTATTTCAGGTGGGTGAATGATGCTTTCATAATGTGGGCAGTAAGGTTATTACAAGGAGACATTGCCACCAGAATATCAAAGGAAGCTGCTAAATTGATAAAGAAATATGGAAGTTTCTTCATCTAGTTTCTGAGATTTACCTATCTTCGAGTAGGAGGATTTGAAGGTTATCCACACAAGCTACCCAGATATGTTGATGATAAGCTCATTTTAGTTGAGCTTTGTCAGCAATTGGTTTCAGTTCAAAAGAAATGCAAAGATAGAAAGAATAAAGGGGTAGCCTTTCCCATTTGTCTCGGGCACTATAGATGTGAGTCAAGTTCAAGAGCAGATGAGACAGAAAAAGATTTATCCAAGGTCAACTTGTATCCATATCAGATGAGGTTTCCTTTTGATAGTAAGGATTATGTCAAGAACAGCTTAAAGTTAGGCCCTGGCTATTTTCATTTTCCTAATCTCGAAGACTTTTGGGAGGATTGCGAAGATGAGTTTGAGGTTAGAAAAAGAGATTGGACCAGGTTAACTTTGAAGCAAATGAAAGATTTCAAGATGGATTGGACCATAGAAGGCATTGAAGATGATGGATCTGATTTGATTGATCCTATCTATTTTGAGCAAGTCCAGTCCCAGCCACTTCCCAGTTTGAATTGGGCAGATCCAGAAATGAGAGATGTCAGAGAAAGAACAAGTTTTGTAATCAAGAATTCTGAAGCTTGGATTAAGAAGAAGATTACTCAAATGACTGCTACTAGACCAACAAAGGAAACTCCAAGAAGGAAAGGAAGTCAGCTTGAGAGCTCTACGTCACTGTATTCTTCCCATACTCCAGCTAGGGATACTCCTTCTTACAAGAATACTCAAGGAAGTGATGGAGATGAAGACCCTCCAAGGAGGAACAATCTTCAAAACACATGTGGTGATGAACCTCGACAAAAGAGGAAGAAATCCAGAGCAAAAGACATAGAAGAAAATTCTATTGCAAGTCAAGTAAAGGATCAAGTTCCAGTGGAAATTCTGGATGACACAAGATTTGATGATGGAATGCATTCCATATCTCCCTTAGTTCCTATTAAATCCCTACGACAAGAAGCACAACAAAATACTTTAGTCATGGATTCATCATTTCCAAGCAATCCAAGTGATCAATTTGAAGAAATCAGAGAGGTGACTACAACACTGGTAGCAAGACAGGAAAACATCCAAGAGTCCACAGAAAATTCTTCATTCCCATGGTTAGAACAAAGTCTATTGAAGAAGAGGAAGGTAGAAAAGCTAGTGGTACCTGAATTTAGTAGCATATCTGATCTTTTTGAAAGAGCTAAAAAACCGAAGAAACTCAAAGTATCCTCAAGAATAAAGACTGATCCAAATTCAAGGAATATGTGCTTAGAGATTGCTCAACCCATATCTGAGAAGGATACAAATGAGGCCACCTCTGCGGACTTTGTTGTGACAAATATTGATATGGGACCTTCTTCTCATGAGTCTGATATTTAGAAATTTAATGTGATGGCAGCTAGAATGGTGGAGAGAAGTGAAAAGGATAAGCAATCCAAGGATCAATTGAAACAAAAAGTGCACACTTTGTCTTCTTACTTGAGATCCGTAGTTGATACCTCCACTATGCCACTAAGTGTAGATCGCCAGCCAATTATATTTACACCAGAAGGAGTAATTGAAAGGAATGTTATGGATAATCTTCAAAAATACCAAGCCTATGGAAAGGTAATTGAAGGTTGGGTAGAAAAGGTCAAAACTCTTGCATGTGATTTCCTAGTCCAAGCAAAATCTATCCATGATGAGGCCTTAATAAAGAAAAATACTATTGAGAAAGACTTGAAGAATGTCAAGAAAGAGGAAACAACTTGGAAGGAAATTGTGAATGATTTCAAACAAATGATAGAAATTGGAATGGACACCCTTGCAACTGAGAAAATCCTGCCTAGTAATGAAAAAGATTATCTAGAAATATGGATAGAAAGCATTAACTGGAAACTAGTGATCATAGATCAAGTTTCATCAGAATTAGAAAAGCTCATGCTTTTATGTGATCAAGTGTGTACCAAACTCCAAGGACAACTCACTACTCTTCTCCCAGATGTGACATTGATGGAAGATTTGCAGGTGTTACAGAATAGCTTCTAGAACATGGTAGATCAGTAGCTTTTTAACAGGACAAATTTCAGTGAAAATACCATCGAAAGGTTGATTGATATTTACTATTCCTTGAGAACTTCTATGCCTCAGACACTCAGCATGGTGACAGGACTAAGTGGCATTCATAGAAACTTGAAGACATGGAAAATGAGGAAAGCTAACATCCTAATTCCCAAAGGAAAATCCGTCACTTCGGCCATTCGACTTTTCAGAATCTTCAGAGACAAAGGACTTGGACAACCTAATGTGCCTACAGAAGCAACAACCTCATCGGCAATGCAAGGAGTTAGCTTAGAATAAGTGCAGAGTTGCATTTTGTATAGTCTTCATTTTTGTTGTGTTACTCGCATCATGTTTTTGTCTTTCTTTGTAAATAACTCTCATGATCGAGTTTCCTTTCTCTCATCTCTATTTCTGTATTGTAATAAAAGATAATCTTGGCTCTTTTCATATGAGGTAGTTATCCTAAGTTCTCATTTTGGGTAGTTATTCTAAGCAGCTATTTCTCCAAAAGTTGAGGAAGTTATTTCAAGTAGTTGAGGAAGTTATAAAGTAGTTATAAAGGTGGTTAGGGTAGTTACCTCAGGTGGTTACCACTTCACCTATATATACCTCATTATTATTCAATGTGGGGGGATTCCACTTTTTCACAAGCTTTGTATAAGAGACTTGGATAGTGTTATTCAAGCAATTAAGCAATAGAGATCAGTTTGGATGTGTGTTCAACTTATTATCATGGGTTATTATCAATGTTCTTATGTTTAATTGATGATTACCTAATGCTTTCCCTTTAACATTGAATGTGAAGAAGTTTATTTCAAGTTGTGGTATCTCAAACTTGATTATATGGAATTTATTTTAAACTAGATTCATACCTTGTATGACATTCAATCTTTCTTTATTGTTCATTCTTTAAATTTTTGAAAAAAACAAATACCCCCATTATATGAGGGAGCTACCCCTCTCAAACGCAGAGAAGAATTACCATTTCTTTGTGATTCTTCAACTGTTGTGAATGCTTTGTTGCTAATTACAGGGCAAAATAGAGTTTTTCAAGAAAGTTTCTTAAAGAAACAAATCCGTTTACCAACAAATATTCTTCAATTTCTTTGCATCAAAATCTTGAAGAGCTCCTTCCAACTATTTTTTCAAACTCTCCATCAGTATTGGTTTCAGAATCTTCCTCGAGCTGTTACGCTTTTTCAAATAGAGGACCATGCTCTGATACCAATTGTTGGATGCAATGACAGTCCCAAAGACAATGATCAGGGGGTGAATCAATGTCTTGCCGGTTTATGGAATATTTGAACTTATTTATAACTTTGGAACCCAAATTAATGTACCAGTAAACAAGTAATAATGTAACAAAGAGGAATAACAGAGACAACATAAATGGACACCATAACACAAGATATTTTGGTGAGGAAACCCGGTAAGGGAAAAACCTCGGTGGGATTTGTCACCTACAATATTTACTCACTGGCCAATATGAATAAATATTACTTATAGTAGGGGCTTGCACATGCAGGAAGGCCAATAGCCTAGAGCTCACTGCTTAATGGAAGAGTCTCACTAACTACAAAATGGATAATTAAATCCAAGACAATGTACTACTCAAAATAGCATCTGCAATGCTTGATTTAGTACCGGTTTAAGCTCAGTCAGAAACCTTAACAAAAAACCTGTCGATGAATGATATTCACTCACATAACCTATCTGCCTTATTACAAAATCTTTTCGCTATCTTCTACATAATTCATTATGACATATCACACTCTCATATCAAAATGACCTATAAGATCTCATACATATATGAGTGTTTACAATACATCATGTCGACTTACAAATAATTAACTACATTACAATACAATTCATATAAACAAAACTTGTCTCATGTCGGCCTGAGTGCCGATATGCTTCGTTGCCGGTGTAAACTAAATACCGATGAATGAACTTTGTTGTGCTTGTCGGTGCTGGTAAATGATGTCTGCATTGTTGGTGAATGTTTAGAATCCTATTACTAGTTGGTTGCCATTAATGAAAACATCAACCATTCTCATGTGAGTGTAGAATGCCAACATTGTCGACATCCACCTTGGCTCACTATGTCAGTCTGACTTGGTCACCGACCAATAGCACACAACTAATTTCATCAACTGGTTCACAAACTCTGTCAGTTTTACCCTAGCCGGTCTTCCTTTAACTCTGTACTCTGCTTCTCTTTTGGTGGAACACCTAAACTAGTCAACACTCTTGGCAACCTACCTCATGCACATCTTCAATAGATGGGAGCCTTTTGCATCTACACTTTGTCATCTTACTCATTGTCATCTATATCGGTAGTATCTTTTGCATGTATACTTGTAAGATACCATGCACATAGGTGGCACCAAACTTCATCTACATTATGACAACATCCTCTATCTATAGTTTTCTCAACCTTGCCTTCTTAATATTTTGACTCGTTAACCTATCGAATAGTTTATTAAAGTGAGAAATATATCCTTCCTTCTCTATAACAGCAACTCATCATGTTTACCTGGCTTATTTGGTGCATATCTTTGAGCTTATGCACCTAAGGTAACTCAGTGTTTTATTGGTTGATCCAGTGTAAGCCTTCAATCACCCGCCTTCTACTTTTCTGTCTTATCTCAGAGGACTATGATGCATTCCATGCATAATAGGAGATAAGGTCCACTGAAATGTGGCAGTGGATCCTTGTCATCTATATCTAGCATTTCACTAATTGGCTTCTCTGTTTGAGAAGCCATATCATCAACTAGGCACATATGATTTGGTTGGGCACACACACAGTTAGACATCTCTTCATTTGTTGATTGCATCTTTATCTGCTGGGAGTCTTGCAGATTGACATCCACCAGCATACTGGTGGCCTTCACATACTTCACCTGTGGTGTTGATATGATTTTTGTAACATTCTACCTCTTCATCACAATCAACATCCCAGCATCTTGCTTGCTTACACAAGCCAATGCCAACTTACATCTTGCATCTTGAACATAATGCAGGATGACATTCTCTTCCTTACTAGTGACCTGCTATGCTGGTTGTCATCAAAGACAACACTTCTCATCAACCTCCCATACCAGTTGCCACCTTATACTGGTTGACATCAATGAAAACACAATGCTAACACATTTAGCTTAATTTCATATCAATTCCATAGCATTCGCATATCTCATCTTCATCTTAGCTTAATTACCTCACTTAATGTTTCAATTTTGAAATACACCTCCATCTTGCATATAATATTCATATCAATAGTTTTTCATCTAATCACTAGGATCTTAGTTGCATCCATTTTGATTCTAGTTCATCGATGAAGCTTGTTCTTTACGTTGTCATCTTAAAGATCAAGTTTTCTTCCAAGTGAGGGCCACCTTGAATCTCGAAGATACTTGGAGATAGAGGACCATGAGACAATTTTGAGCAATTTTGGTTTGATGAACATGTTTTCCTCATTTATTTTTCTTGATATAATGTTTCATGGGTGCATTTGATGTTTGCTTGTTGTATTGTAGGTCTCCAACAAATTAGGTGCACAGTAGTGTGTGCATAAAGTTGAACATTGAGCAGAGTATATGCCCCCATGTTAAAGTGATTGCATACACCTTATCAGGAGCAACTACTTTAAGGTATCATGCATCCAAAAGACAAGCATGTTGACACAATGATACACCCCTAAGAAAGGACAAATCAAAGGATAATGGATCCAAAGCATAGAAACACATAAAGGATCTACTATCTTTGGGGTCAGTATGCTCTTATGATAAATAAGGTATATCATTAATATTTTTATTAACCTCATCACCCAGAGGTAGTGGAACCATAAGCATGATGGAAAAAGGGATCATGTCTCTTTTAAGTGAACATGGAAGAGACCAAAAGAGATCCCAATGCTTTTCATCATGCCCAAGTAGAAAATAAAAGGGATAACAAATACAAAAAATGCAACATCAAGTTTGACCTCTTTGTTACCTTACACTAGTGGAGTGATAAGGGTCATCCAAAGAAGACCTAACATAACAAAAAAAGAGTAGATGAGAGATTGAAAGAGTATGTTTTCGTTAACTTATGCTCTATAATTTATAATGTAGAAATGGATAGAATTATTAAGTTAGCAAAGAATAAATTTAGAAGTGAGTACAAAGTAAATAAGATCATATTCAGAAAGGTTGATGATGTGGTAAAGGAAACTAAAACCATTTTGAAGAAAAATTTGTTAGAAAACCATTATGAAGTTAATCCGATAAAGAATTCATATGACTCAAATCCGAAAGTGCAAACACAAGATGATACTTCTATTTTGGAAGTGTAGGTGGATATTTCAAATGTGCATTCTATAAAGCCATAGGCTAGGGTTGAGAAAGAAGCAGGTATGAATAAAATAGAGGATGTAGAGACAAAAGAAAAAGATAAGATTGAGAATATTCCGGTTAGTGTAAGCAATCCTCCAGTGAATGATCACAAAGCACCTTCAGAGAATGTTGAACTAGAAAAGGTGCAGGGACCAAAGTTGAAGTTGAAGTTAAGACCAAAGAAAGAGACACTCCAGAGGCAATAAAGGGTTCATAGATGACCTTGAATTCATTCAAGGTCCAATCAATCCTTCCTCCTAGTCTCCCATTCAACAAATTCAACTTGCATCTTTTGCACAGGATAAGGCTAGTGAGGATCTACTTAAGTCTCACAGTGAGGACAATAAGCTATTGGGTAGGACATCCTACATTTTCGAAAATCTTATGTCATCATTCCGAAAAGATCCATCTAACACTCCATCTGATAATTTGAAGAGTTTGATTAATTTTGTTGGCTCACATTTTGAATACTTTGAGAGGGCTATAGAGGAGAAAGTCAGAAATGAATTTAATGCTAAAAGGCTCCACACCTTGAAAAGGATGATCTTGAGTGATAGAGCCACATTAGGAGATTGTATAAAGAGCATGTAGGATGCAATAAATGAAGGTGGTAACCTATATAAATCATTCCTATCATTGAGAAAATTCACTATTGACATAGAGAAAAAGTCTCAAGAGTTTGAGGATCAATTGTAAAGCATAACTCAAATAGTTGACCCTTTGAAAAATTCTTTGAGTAATCATGAGAATCAGGTTATATCAATACTTGAAAAGATCCAAAGTGTACGCTATGATAAAGAAAGGTTGATTGGTAGAGTTAGAGAATTCAGGAGTCTCGTTACTCCTAAGTTAGACATAATGCTTTGCACCATTCAAGATGCTCAGAATGCTCTCAAGGAAGATCAACTGGAAGACCTGAAGTCTATTGAGGCACAATCCTATCTTTTTAGTGGGTATATAATTTTTTTTGAGAATATGCAAAAAGGGTGGGTAAATCACTTAGACACTTTGAAGAACACCTATGTAGACATTGTTCAATTTTTGTGAGATAAGTTAGTGTGTACATGGCATTTTTGGCTACCATTTTTTGTGGGTTGGTTTTGGTATCCTACGTTTTCCATTGATGTAAAAGAGGGAGTGTATAGGAATGAAAAATATTTATCTTAGGGGGAGTTTAGTTCATTGATTGTTTTATTCTTTGAATCTAGTGATTATATTCTTGGTTGCAGTGTACAGTATTTTGGTTTTGGTCCAACACTTAGTCATTTTTCACTAAGTGTCGCCATCAGTGCCAAAGGGGGAGATTGTTGGGAAGAGATAGTGCAGATATATTGAGATGTTATCATTGATGGCAACTTATATCAGTTTTGGTCATTGCACTTTATGTTTTCATTATTCTTGAAGTCTGAGTGAACTTTGATTGAGTTTGATGAGGTTCAGTGAATAAAAATGTATCTGATAGAGTGTATAGTTTTGGTTGGAAAATTAATTTGGTTGTGTATTTTTATTTGTGGATTTGGGAGAAGGTTTTTGGTCATGTAATTCATCTTATTCTAGGATTATAGCCTCTGGTGTTAAGTTTGGTGTCAATTAGTCGATTCAACAACCGTGTTTTTGACAAGAACAATGTAAATCAATAGTAACATGTGGTGATTCACTTTGTGGATCTTGTGATTTGATTTTTGTGATTGATTATGCATTTGAGGATGATGATATATCACATGGGAAGTGTGTGGACATTTTACTTCGGTTTGCATATGCATTAGAGTTGGATTTGAGTCGAATTATTTAAAAGTTCCATCTTTTGTGTATTGTTGGTGAAGCCGACTTGTTGGTGCTCTTAATTTGGTGATGTGGATATATTAGATTGATTGGTTTGGTCAATTGAAATATCGGTTGTATTATATGAAATATGTATGAGAAATCATGTGTAGTTTCTTGTGCACATGGTGAAGATTGTTGCTCTGGTATAGTGCTGATTATCAGAATAGAGTAGAGTTGCTATGCAGAGTCAAAATATGAATTTTGTGCTTAAGTGAAACTATATCCAGGTATTTTTTGATGTTATTTCATAGCCCAAATCATATTTTACTCTCTTACAAACATTGGTAAGGTAGTGATCCTTCCGGGTTGTAGCCCTTACCTGTAATTGAGCAATGAGCTCTAGACAGTGTGCCTGAATGCATGTGCATTCCCCTTATGTAATGTTTTTATACTTCTAATAGGGTATAATAATATTATGGGTTTGAATCCCATCATGGTTTTTCCCTTAACCGGGTTTCCACATAAAAATATTGGTGTTATGGTGTTGCTGGCTTTTGCATTGTGTTTCTACACTTTACTTTCTTTCATATGCATTAAGTGGTTTAAAAGACATATTAACAAAGTTAAAAATTTTAGAACATTGATTCCTCCCCCCATCTCAGTGTTCATTGATTCCAACAATACTAACACTATCCCTAACTATTGTAAACCCTAACCCTAACCTTGAAACTATTTCTAAGCCAGAACCTCACCCTAATCCAAACCATAAACTAAAGTATAACACTATCCATTAACCTAAACCCAACCATGATATAAACCCTAACCATAATCCTAAACCATAACTCTAAACATAGTCCTAAATTCTAACCCTAATACTAACACTATCCCTAACTATTGTATACCCCTAATCGTAGCCCTAACAGTTATGTAAACCTTAACTCTAACTATAATACTAACCATTAAATAATGTTTTATACTATCATTAAATAAAGTCTAATATATATCTTACATTTTAGTATATGCTCTAATCTTGCCACACACATATATTTATTACAATAGTCTAAATGGATATATAAAATTCTATATATCTCCACATAATAATATAATAATATTATAATAAAATAATATAATTCAATTCAAGGAAAAGATGTTATATAATTATATACTTTTATGTTATACATGTTGCAGTGTGTGGCTGCTACTAACATATATACCTTAAATTTTAATTTATTCTATATAAAATATGTCAAGAGATATCCTTCTCGAGGTATCTATTAGTAATCAATTTTACACCCTAAAGTCAAATATGTGCCAAGAATGATATCTCTTGACGTATTTTATATAAATTAAATTAAAATTTAAGGTATATATGCTAGTTATTAGACTGAGTAACTTACAATGACACCAAGAAAAGATCATCAGAAATGTCTATGTAAGAAAAAGAAAATGATTCATATTCCTATCAGTTATAACTCACATCCACTAGTATGGAATTTGAACATTAAAGATTTGGGGACAGTTATTTGTTGTGCAAAGCTAGCAGCTCAAATAAGTAGTGGTCTACGTTGTCAAAGGAACAATTGGTAAAATGACGCGATTCCACTACTCTTAACTGTTACAAGAATGAATAGTTTTAACTGTTACTCTTAGCTGTTACAAGAATGAATAGTTTTAAAATTGTAAATTTGTGCATTGTCTGAGAATTGTGATAGGCAAGCAAGGAAAGCCATGTCCAAACGTATTATGCTACAACGAATGCCTGTGTATAAATTGTAACACTATATTTTGCTAATTTTTTTGTACGTGGTGGTGGGATATATTGCAAATCATTAATAGACCGCACTAAAGTGCAAATATGAAAATTTCCTAACTTTTGTTAATAGACCTGCTTAAGAATATCTATGTAAATAATTTTCACAGCATTTCTATATTCCTGTAGCCGATGCAATCTTAGGTTCGATGCATTTGTATACAATCTGTAATACCTACATTTTGCATTTGTTATGTTCATAATCTTTTGTAAAGGACAATAAGGGTTAGTTGTACATAGGTATCTGACTTTATGATTTCTTTGAAGATGTTGTTGTGATAATCACTATGATTATCTGCATCTAGAGCTTCAGAACCAATAAAGTTGGGTGTATGTTCAGCCCTGCTATATTACTATAGTTTTTGCTTATTGGGTCCATCAACATCTACAAATTGGATAATCATGACACAACTATTCCGCTTGCCTTCAATCCTATGTGCATCATCGACTACTTCAAAAGAAATTTTAGAAAAGGCTAGCTCTCCCTAGGAGGGGTTGTTCTCTACATTATAGGTATGTAATATAATATCCACTTTTTCTTTAACTTTCTCATTTTGAAGATTGATCATGGAATATAATCTATTTTAGTTCTCTTCTCATAAGTAATAATGAGAAATATAATCTAGAAATAGCGCCAAGATTAGCTTCATCCTTTCTATTTTCTTTTCCAAATTTAAGGCCTATAAAATACATATTCCAATGACTGTTCTTATCCAACCCACCTCTAGTGATGCAAGGATCCAAACCACGGAGATCCATAGGAAAACGTGAGAACGTGTAGAGGGAAGATATAAAGAGTATATTAAACAAATGGTGGGAGATTTACAATGATCCAACTTTGGACTTCATATGGCTAGACGTAATACTGGAATCTGAGATAATGTCCAGTCACCAACAGGTGATAGAGAATTCATTGTTACCTACCATGCCAAGGATGCAACTGGAATGGACATTCTATTTTTTACTATTGATTTATGGATTTTTAAATCTTGTCTAAGTATATATTTTTGAGCTGGAGAAGTTAATTATTTATGAAGCATCATGTGCTCTGTTATTGAAATTGGAATTCAACTATTTTTAAATTTCACTCTTATTTAATCAATATCATTTTATTTTTTACCTTGGTTTGAAAGTATTCCATTATATTAAAAGTAAAACATAATAGAAACAAACTACAAAGTAGGTTGATCAATTTTGTATGGAAAAATAGATTTCAAACAACACTCAAATTATAATCAAAATAAATAAATAGAATGAATCTTAATTTCAACATGCTAAAAAGAATATAAAAAAAAATCAAATTTAATTTAGAAACATACAAAAATTTATATATTATTTATTTATTTTTTTTGATAAAAGTGGATGAGACCACTAAAATTATATTGATTATATATATTTTTACATGTGTCTGGTTCAAAGAGCACTGAAGGGAAAGAACCAGTAAGAAAACCCTTCAGTATTGCTCAAGAAAACATAAGCCTATCTACCCATTACAAAAAGCCCATAGGCATACCAAAACCCCCCAGATACATTGCAATGCATTGCCATCCACATTAGATATAAAGGAAGCTGTAAGAATTAGTCTAACAGGGAGCATCTGAAGATGGAGTCAAGAATGTCCACAAAAAATCAGAGCCATCACCCCAAAATCCAGCCTATCTAAACACCACAAGAATCCAAAACTTTGAAGAAAACAAAACTCAGAGCCATGAGAGAACCAAGAATAAGAGATCCACATTAACTACTCTTTCCAATTCCTTAGAAAAAGCCACCATCCGCCAAATTTGGCAAGAATTCTCCATAGAAAACATAACATGATGTTAGAGTGAAAAGAAAGACAAAGATCGAATGATAGCCATAAGTGCCCACCAACAATCAATATAACTGAGAATGAGATCACCATGTCATAATTATCACATCATGAAAGAAACCTGCTAATATGAGGATGATCACACAATGATAAAGCCAATGAATAGCATAATATCCCCAATCATTAGAACAACTACCTGAATCACCGATAGATCATGATACCAAATGAAGCAAAGAGGAAAAAACAAGTGCTTAAGGTACGAAAGCCTGATGGGAAGGCAACCAACAACCAGTCGCAACAAAAAATGATTACCAAAAATAGAGGATCAAACAGATATTATGCAAGTACCCTGATTAATATGTAATGGTTGTCATAAGCCAAAGAGATCCCAAACTTACAAAAGAAATTCAAAACAGCCTGCCAACCAAGATAACCAAACCAAACCAAAAGATGCTCCTCCAAACCAAAAAAAAATCCAGCATCCAAACCAAAGATACCCCTCCTACGTCCGAACTTTGTGCAAAGAAACTGCCAAATATGACTACAATAGGAATGCTGCCATAACGCAGGACAACATCACCCCTATAGCCATATAGGGAAGTAACCATCACATAAAGCAAGGAGACATGAGAAGGTAAAAATACATTAAGCATCTTCGACCAATAGAAGAACCCCAACCAATTTCCTACCCCATGAATGAAATCTAATATAAGATATCAATAGCACAAAATTGTCATGAAGGCCAACATCTTTACTACATATACTAACGAAGCATAGATAGTGAAGTAAGATTTCAAGAAGGAGAACCACCTATAAAGAAAGCATCTTCATGCAAGATGTAGGAATGTCCAAGGGAGAGACCTCCAGGAAATCAACACCCTCCACAACAGCCTTATTTGCTAAAAAATCCGCAATGACGTTGATCTCCCTAAAATAATGCGAAATAGAAAAAGTGGAAAAGCATTTTAACTGCTGAAGAATGTGATCTAAGAAATATTGAAGATGCCAAGATAGACATTTCTTGGCTACAACCGTATGAAACACGACCATGGAATCACCTTCAATAACAATGTCTTTAATGTTTAATGAAAGAGCGATATCAAGCCCAAAGGATAAAGCCTGAAACTCAGCTATGTTGTTGGTACCATGTAGAATTTGTTTACCCACAACTTTGATGACTTTTGAAGAATGATAAAAAATAACTACTCCAATACCAGACTTTCTCGGATTCCCCTTTGAGGCTCCATCAAACTGAAGTTTGAATGAAGGGAATGGAGGGGGAGTCCATCTGGCCAATTTTCATTTAACCAAAGAAGATAGACCTCCTGATACAGCCCCATGGGAAGGCATCAGACGAAGTGCGGATCATTTCCAAGTAACCTGATTATCCCAATGAGAGAAAGAACTAAGATGATCAAAGTTTTTATGAACGAAAGAAAGAACCACCTCACTGATGGAGGTTTGAATTTTACCAATCACTTCAGAGAAAGTGGCATTTTTATGATTAAAAATTCTAGAATTTCTTTCAAGCCAAATATTCCAAACTACCAGTGATGGGGCCACAACCCAAAGGGATGAATAGAATGATGAGGAAAACAACAAGGGCCAGGCCATGAAATGCAAAAGAAGATTGGGACCTATCGCAGAAGACCACCCAAGCATGCCAAATAACCAATACTAGCACTCAGAAGCAAATGGACAAAACAAGAAAAGATGATCCATGGATTCCATACAATGACCACAAAAAATGCAAGGAAATACAACCGTAATCCCAAGTTTGTCCAAGCGTATTCCGGTAAGAACCTTATCTTGGATTGCCAACCAAGCAAACAACCCTGCTTTAGGAAGACAAGCCGGGTGCCAAAAAAGCTTAGTAGGCCAGCAAGGGGATGGAGAAGTTTGAACTAAAGAATTATAACCTTCTTTAACTAAATAAGAACTAGCAGCACTCTTAATCCAAACCAAGGAGTCCTCTTTATTTTGGAAAACAAGGGGTCTTTTGTGAAGTTCTTCCACAAAAGCTAGAATAAGATTAATATCAACCGACAAGGGAGGGATAATCTTCCATTTTGCAATCACACAAGGACTAGAGGAGACAATGTCAAAATAATTGGGAACAAAAGGCCCCCAAAATTTTAATAGAATACCAGACAAAGGGGACCAGTCTCGGATAGCTGAAAGGGCAGAGTGCCCATTCCAGACTTCATCCCAAAACTAGACTTTCTTCCTATTATTGACAACCTAGGATAGATGTGGTAAAATAACCATCCTACATGAAACCAAAAAATTCCAAAAAGCCGAACCTTTTGGAAGAGATGAAGCAGTAAAAATTGTTTCTCTAGAAGCACCCCTTAAATACTTAGCAAACATGATGGCAGCCGGCCATTTACTATTTGGGTCAACATATAACTTCCAAACCAATTTTGCCCCCAAATCCTTATTCTGAGCAGCTAAATTACGAATGCTCGCACCCCCCAGCTCTTTGGGACAACAAATTTTATCCCAAGCCAAGAGAGGAATCCTCGGCTTATCACCCAAGTTATCATTCCAAAGAAAGGTCCTAAGGGAGACCCTAATGTTGTTAATAACTTGGGGGGGAGCCTACAAAACAGACATCAAATATGTGGGGATGGCATTCAAAACTGACTTAATTAAAAGAATTTTACCAGCCATCATCAGCCACTTATGATTCCAGGAAGAGATTCAGGAGATATTGAATGAACAATTTTGTTCCAAAAGGAAGCCTTATCCGACCCTAGAAAAAAAGGAATGCCCAGGTATACACATGGAAGGGTCCCAACTTGAAAACTCCAAAAGTGGACGAGTCTATTTTTAACTAGAGGGGAGACATTCACAAAAAAGATTTTGGATTTATGATTATTAACACTTTATCCAGAAAAAGCTGCATAATCATAGATAATTTTCTTAATAACACAAGCCTCCCTTAGAGAGGCTGCCCTGAACAGAAGTGTATCATCCACAAACAAGCAATGAGATAGCGAAGAAGGGAGGCCATCTATTCTAATACCTAACCATAAACTAGAAGTTGTAGCACTAGAGATGGCCCTACTTAATGCTTCTGCCAAAAGGATAAATAGAAAAGGAGACAAAGGATCCCCTTGCCTAAGAACCCGAGAGGAAGCAAAAAACCCTGACGGGGAACCATTAACCAAAACTAAAAAGCGAGAAGAAGATATACAAGAAAACACCCACTTAACCCAGTAGCGCGAAAAGCCCAGATGATATAAAACAACCCTAAGAGCCTGCCAATTGACCCGATCATAAGCCTTCAGCATGTCTAGCTTAAGTATCATAGTTGGAACCTTTTGTTGAGAAATGAAGGGTAGAACTTCATGAGCTACAATCGTACCTTCAGATGTTTCTCGACCAGGAACAAATCCTCCCTATTCTAGGGAGACAATCCGAGGGAGGAGCCTAGATAGCCTAACCAAAATTGCCTTAGTAAAGATTTTATATAAAGTAGTACACAAGGCAATCAGATGAAAATCCAAGAATGAAGTAGGATTATCCACCTTCAGAATGATAGCAATAAGAGTAGTATTAAGCTTTCTAAGAATAGACCTATATCTTCTAGATTCCTCCAAGGCTAGCAATACCTCATTCCCTATAAACTCCCAACACTTTTGAAAGAATAGTGCCGTAAACCCATCCAGGCCCGGGGCCTTATCCAGATGCATGGAGAAGACTATCTCTTTCAATTCAGCTAGAGTAAAGGGAGCCATAAGCTTCTTATTATCTTCTTGAGAAACTAAAGAGGGGATCGATTGCACAATCTCATTATCTAATGCAACTGGATCCGCTGTAAAAAGTGACTTAAAGAACCTAACAGCTTCAGAAGCAATCTCTTCCTCATCTACCAAATTGTTTCCATTAGAGTCAGTAATGCAAGAAATTTGATTACGCTGCCTCTCTTGAGCTTGGTCGAGGAATGGAAAAACTTAGTATTTCTATCCCCATCGGAAAGCCAAAGATCTCTAGACTTCTGCCTCCAATAAGATTCTTCCCTTGCCAAAGTCTCAGAAAGTTGAAAGTTAAAAAACTTCAACCTATCATACAAAAGAGAGGACATTCCTAAAGCCATAATGGTCTTATTAATTTGTTCAATTTTTTTCCTAAATCCTAGCCTTTTCCCCGAAAATGTTCTTGAAATGCGATACATTCCACACCTTAATCTTATGTTTTAAGAAACCCATCTTCTTAACAAGTTGAAACATTCAGGATCCAGGAAAGAATGGAGTAGAACACCACCATTGCTTTAATGAAGGTAGGAAAAATTGATCCTGAAACCACATTGGCTCAAACTTAAAAGGTAACTTCCGAGGAGCCCTGTCCTCAAAAATAGTAAACTAAATAGGAAGATGATCGGAGCCAGTAAAGGGGAGAACTGAGGAAATAAAGTCCTGTCCCAAACTAAACCAGTTTTTTGAAACCAAAAAATGATCCAATCTCTCAACAATTTGGCAAAAGTCCCTACGCATGTTGATCCATGTAAATGTCCCATTAAGCGGTTTACAATCAACCAAATTTAAAGACTGAATGAAGAAGCAAAAATCTGACATAGAATGCTTGTTATGGATGATTCCCCAGCCTTTTCATTCAAACTAGTAATTGCATTAAAATCCCCCCAAAAATTAGAAAAACATTGCGTAGCGGGGCAGCAAGGGAAGCCAAAAATTCCCAAAGGTTTCTTTTTTCTAAAACCCCAGATGACCCATAAACATTAAAGAGCCAAGATTTTAAGTTAGATATCCTACTTTTGACCAGACCAAGCATCCAGTTGGATGACAAAGCAATTAATGAGAAATGAACACTAGAATCTTTCCAAAGAAATGCAAGACCCCCAGAAGCACCTGAAGAGGGATAAGCACAAAAATTCCATGCTTTCTAGGAAGAGAATAACCTATCAACCGAAGAGAGATTTAACTTAGTTTCTTGAATCATGAACACATCACACTTAATTAAGTCCAATTGTGACTTAATCAAGTGTCGCTTGTTAGGGGCATTTAAGCCCCTAACATTCTAGGATAAAATCCTCATTGGCCCTAAGGGAAGGCATCTGCTCCCCTCGATATTTCCAAAGAAACCGGAGAAACCTTACTTGCCAAAAAGGTCTTGTGAAGACTACACTTAGTTGCCAAGCCTCTTGTGACTGGTGGACTAAAGGGTTTTTTGGATCTCTTGTTTTTGGAAGTTTCCAAAGAGGAAAGAAGAGTTGACTAAATTTCAATTTCAAGATTAGTTTTAACAGATTTGGGTTTACGACCTCTTTTCCTAGGAGTTGACAATGTGGGAGAAAGAGGGGTTTGTACTACAGGAAGACTAGAATTGCCCAAAGAAGTGTCTGGAGGAAATCTATTCTCTAGAGCCGAAGCCACCTGACCCTCTACCTTATCCAGAAGAATGTGAGCTAAAGATGGCCTAGGATCTGATGTCACTATGATTTTATCCAGATTAAGAACATCAAAGGAGTTTGTAGTGGGAAAAGAAGCCAAGTCATTTTCCAGAGTATCCAAATCAACTAAGATTGAAGAAATCACTTTATTGGCAAGATCAAAATTGAGAGAGACCTTATTTGTATTAGCAATATCTTGCACCTGAGCAATAAGCTGCTCATCTGGGACAACATCAACATCCCTAGGATGTTCTGAGGTATTCAGCCCTTCAGGAAATTGTATCTCAGACCCTAAAACTTTCCCAAGCTCAGCAAAAGACTTTCCTATAGGTAAAGCATCATTAGTAACATTAGAATTATTCAAAAAAGAACCCTTCACACACCTAGTAAAGGCAGTTGACACTCAGCAGGATATAAGTAATGATGACATATTAATTGCTTCTTAATCCTTCATATTAAGAAGCAATTAATAGTTGGATGAAGAAGCAATTAATATGAAAAAGGCAGTTGACTCACCGGTAAAGGCAGTTGACACTCAGCAAGATATAAGTAATGATGACATACATATAGATACTACTAAGGTCATCGATATTGAGATACAGGTAGATAAAGCATAAGAACATACATCATCTGAACCGACAAAGGATAAGAATGAGAATAAGGAAGAGAAAGAGATTAAGATAGTTGAACAGAAAACAGAGGAAGGGTCAAAGAAATCAGGAGAAGAGAAGAAAGATAATACAAAACCTAGCACCTCTCCCAGTACTTCTATTTTGGATTTCAGACTAACATCTGTCATAGAAGTATTATTGGATTCTATAAAGAAAATAACGGAGTGTAATGCCTTAGCATTTAGGGCTATCGATGATTCTCTACTGATTTTGCAGATGATTGCACCAAAGTGCAAGGTAGATCATATTCTTAGCTCGATAGGAAAATTGGACACATTGTCCAAATTCATTTCTACTAACATTCACTCATTAGACAAAATAAATGAGGATACTATTCAAGAAAAAGTTGATAAAGAAAAGGAGGTATTCTTTGGTAAAACAATAAATGAATGTACACAGCAGATTGATAAGCTGCTACTAGCATTGAATTCTACCATTTTGGAGTATAAGAAATTATACTGGGAAGCTTGTAAACCACATCAACTAACAAAAGATATTGATGATCAGATCAGAAAAACTCAAAAGGAAATTGATGATATTTCGGATAACATAATTGGTTCTTCGATACTAACATTAGTCGTAGAACAGGAGATGGCTATATATGAGGAGAAGATTGAAAATATCAAAAAAGAAAAGTCAAGACTGAAAATGAAAACTAGGGAGTTGAAGAATAAGATTGGTCCAAGATTGGACAATCTAATCACTCACCAGAATGCACTATCAAAGGCTACAATTCAAGGAGATAGATAATCAGAATAGAAAATGCACTATCTTATTGGAATGATCAGACAAACAGAAATAATAATTACAAATAGTATGAAGTTCATGCTAGGTCTGAACTTAGTTCTTCCAGATATTTTTCAAGTTGTACACAACAGACTTCAGGGTTCTAAGTAAATTTTTGAATTTTTGAAAAAAAAATTGACATCCTTTGTCATTGATGCCAAAGGGGGAGTGGTATAGTGAGAAAAATGTACTAAGTAAGGCATGGAGTAAAGTATGCAGAAGATGAATATATCATTTTCTCAGGGGGAGCACTCACAGTTCTGGATTCACAGTTTTTTATTTTTCTCATGAGTGTTGCCATCAATGACAAAGGGGGAAATTGTTGGCATTATACACTCAGATGAGAAAGGTGGATGTTATCATTGATAGAAACAAGGTTCCACAGGTTCAACCGACCATAGACTTCACCTAGCGGTACTGGCAGATACAACAAGGCTTATTCACACCAGCATCCAGTTTACATCGACAAAAGGTTATACCAACATTGGAGGCTGACTTGACAATAAGTATTGTTTATGCAAAATAAATTGTAATGTAAATTATAATTGTATGGCCGACATGTTGTATTGTAAAGACTCATATATTTATGAGTTCTTGTAGGTCATTTAGAGAAGTAAGCTCTAATATGAGATAAGATAGGATATGGTAGCAAATAGTTGTATATGCATTTTGATGTGTTTATTTTGGAGTGAATAAGAAGAAGAGAAGAGCGAAGACTATTATGTATAAGTAGAATCATTTGACACCATACCAGATAGGTTTTTTGGAAGAGGTAGAACCAGTATCAAACATAGCATAACATCAAACTCATCTAGCATTTTGATGGAAGTTGTAAGAGTTCATTTTTATGTTTTCATTAGTGTGATTTTGTAGTCAATGAGGCTCCACTTTTGTTGTTGAGCAGTGAGCTCTAGGCAGTTGGCCTTCCTATATGTGTAGGTCCCTTTTGTACTAAGTAATATTTATTCATATGGTTAGTGAGTAAATATTGTGGGTCACAAATCCCACCGAGGTTTTTCCATTATTGGGTTTCCTCACCAAAATATTTGTGTTATGGTGTGCATTGATGTTGATTCCTTTGTTTCTCTTTACTGCATTATTGTTTGCTTACCGACATATTAATCTCAGTTACAGAATTGTAAATAAGTTTAAATCTTTTATTTACCAGTTAGACACTGATCACCCCCCCCCCCCCCCCTCTCAATGTCTTTTAGATTAACCAATTATCTAACAGATCTTGCTATAGTTTTTCCTTCTTGTGATTTAGTGCAGTAGGATATTCCTTGTCTTCTAGCTTCAGTTCATTGGGATGACTACTTGACAAATATTACATGTTTGTTTATGGACCCCTATATTGTAGATTTTGGAGACATCATTGATGATATTCATCTTTTTTTTGATGAAGATGAACCATCTTTGATTGTTGAAATGGAACACTCTGACCCTATTGTTCATTCTCTACATGATCATTCTTGAGAGGTTGACATGATTGTGGATTCTTGTGTACAAAATTTTGAGGAGGTCTCTTTATCATTAGAGGAGACATGTGACTCCTTGGATCATGTTCTACATTCATCTCCAATAAATCTTAGAGTGTATTTTTTAGCAATGTGGATCAATGCACCTAATTTTGAGGGGGTACTTTTTAGCATCAAGATGATGACACTTGAGCAGTTTTTAGAGACTCCATACTTCTTTACCCTAACCCTAACCCTAAAAATAACCATAATTATAACCTTAAACCTAACCATAACCCAAACCCTAAAACTAACCCTTGAAAAAGGCTTAGTTCGCAAAATAACTTGAGTATATAGAAATGTGGTAGTTGTAGATACCTAAAACATGTGCAGTTAACTAAATTAATTTTATTCATTTAATCATCATTTATCCATCATATTAATTAGAATAAGGGTTAGTTAATATCCCTATTCTTCTAATTGACCTATTTTTTTTTTTTTTATAGATAAGTGTTATCCAAGAAAGGGGGATAACTCCCGTACATTACTTTTCATTACATAAAAAGTGCTAAATAGACTAAATAATGCCATTCCTTCCATATCCCATCAGCAATGGCACTCCTATATCCCTAAATAATTAACTATCTTGGCCATGTTCTCTCCAATTTCAACCACCTGAACCGCAACAGTAGTAGAGAGCCAGTTATCTTCCGAGTTGAGTAGCCTTCGGAATGGTCCCATATTGCCGTTTCTGACTCTGATTCTGTATACTTCCCATGCTTCCATAATGAACGATCTTTTCCTTTCCTTTGCCTCATTTGTTCGTGCCTTTTCCTCCCTTTCATCCTCTGAACCTTCCTCTTCATCTGAATCCAAGGAGATATAGTTGGAGTAGTTGAAAAATATTCCAAACGCACTGGCCCAATAATCTGTGTCCACTTCCATCATCGCATTTGCAACCGCGGGTCTATCGCAGGCTCGAACAAAGCTGTCTATTAGCTGGACACATAATTCCTTGGATCCAATAATATCAATCAGTAAACACAATACAGCTTCGTATACAAACCCATCACACCAATGGCAATCACCTCCCAACGTCTCTGTTGCAACCCTCCATACTGCATTGGCCGTTATCTCATCTGTATTGAAGAGTCTTCTGCACTGTACTTGAGTAGTTTCCTCGTAGCACAAACAGCTCAAACCAAACCGATGCACCATTGCATCCCAAGTCGAAACCACTGTCTCCTCCTTTCAGATCCGCTCCAAATTTAGGTTAACTCAGACTCAAGATTCGCTTTTTATTACTCATACTTATCCGAAACTTGTAAAAGGCATCACGTGAAGTATGGTACTTTGACGACAACTTTCTATCTCCAAAAAATCTCTCGAATCTATCTTACCAAGATTGGCACCGTCTACTCCTCCTTCATGCTTTATTTCCCAATCTACCTCGGATTATCTGGTTCTGACTTGTATCAGTCCTGCCAAGATAGTACCGCTCACATTCTCCTATCCGATTCCTTTCTTTCTCTTTCTTCTAAAAGTTTCGTAATCCTCTTTCGCAATTTCTTTAGTTACTTCATTCCATCCTTCCAATTTGATTACCTCAGCCCCTTTTCCCACTTTTATCCCGTCATTTGCTAGTAAATCCGCTGCTCTATTAGCTTCACGAAAAACATGAGTAATTTTATACTGTTGTATGCGATTTAAATTTTGTTTAATATCGTCCAGATACTGCTGTAGCTTCCAATTTGGTGTTGTTTGTTTTAGGATTGCATTTATTACTATCTATGAATCCCCTTCAATTTCCACCCTGTTATATCCCTGGTCTACACAAAATTTGGTACCCCTTACCATAGCCAAAGCTTCTGCCTCATTATTGGTTGCTACACCCATATTGCCTGCAATACTTCCCAAAATAATTCCATCTTCGTTTCTTAATATGCATCCATATCCAGCCAATCCTGGATTTCCTTTCGCAGCTCCGTCAAAATTGAGCTTGAACCAACCCCTCTCTGGAGGTTCCCAGAATGCATTCACCCTTTTTATCTGTCTCGAAATCACATTAATTTTAGGTGGGATTAACAATTTCCATTACATCCGAATCCGTTTATCCCAATCATTAATATACTCAATTTTTCTGTTGTATGCCTTTGCGTTTACCACCTCGCATATACTGATTTCTATTTTTTCAATAATTTTTTCCACCGAATTTTCCTTTCCCTCAAATATTCTTCTGTTTCTTTCTTTCCAAATCTGCCAAATTACCATTGAGGGCCCGATAATCCATAAAGAACCCCATAAAGACTTTTGATACAAAATAGGCCAGCTTATGATCCATCTTTTAAAATTAATCTCACTGGCACTCACCCATCCAAGACTACTACTTAACCAGTTCCAGCACCTTCTAGCGAAAGGGCAATCGAGCAATAAATGATTAATTGATTCCTCATTTTGCTTGCATAGTATGCATATACTGGTTCCTTGAATTCCGTACATCTTCAATCATTTGCCTGTTAATATTCTTTCATGAAGAGCAGTCCATAAGAAGGTACCTGCCCTCGGAGCTACTTGTTTATTCCAGCATAACTTCGATGGCCACTCAAACTTTTTTCTTACAACTTCTTGTATTTGGTATCCCAGTTTAACCGAATATTCACCAGAATTAACCGCACACCAAATTATTTCATCTTTTCTGTCCCTGATAACAATCCTTCTACATTCTAAAATTTCTGTTAATTTCCTTAAATCACTGTTATCGATACTTTCCAGATGAATGGCTTTCCATTCATAACTTCCGTTCCCATAAGGATCTTCTTTTACATAATCTGCCACATATTCACCATATCTATTTTTGGCCTCATTGATCCATTCCTTATCACCAAAAATCTTGCACATACATTCATGCCCGTCCCGTGAATCCTCCCAAAACTTTGCTCTTTTCCCATCTCCAATCCTCCATGATATATGATATGTTATAATAAATCTGCACTCCTTCATAAATTTCCAAATAATAGACCCTCCCTTATTATCGATGGCTGTTAATATTCTAGCTAGATCGTCATCATCTAAGTATTTCTTTTGTATAATTTTGCACCATAGTTTTTCAGGTGAGCGATAAATTTTCCAAATTAACTTTGCTCCAAGAGCCAAATTCTGCATTTCTAAATTTCTAAGCCCAGCCCCTCCTTCCTCTTTAGAGAAACATGTAGTCTCCCAACCTATTAGTGGTATTTTCTTTACCTGTTTCGCTCCCTCCCATAGAAATTTTCTAAAAAAACTTTCCAAAGTTTGTATTGCCTTGCAGGATAATTTAAAAGTTGACATTGCATATATTGGCATGGCTGATAATACCGCTTTAATTAGCAGAATTATTCCCGGAAGAGCAAGCCATTTATGTCTCCAGGCCTTTGTCTTTAGTCTACACTTTGCGATCATTTCCTCCCATACATCCATTTTTGCTCTCCCCCCAATCAGAGGAACTCCTAAATACTTTGCCGACAGTGTGCCAATTGACCATCCCAGCAACTTTGCGATTTTTGTTTGTGCAACCTTCTTTGTATTGAAGAAAAAAATTTCGGTTTTTTTATTGTTAATACGCTGTCCAGATATCTTGGCATAATAATTCAAAACCTCCTTTATCACCCTTGTCTCCATCACAGATGCATCCCCAAATAGTGTTGTATCATCTGCAAACTGAGAATGTGTAATTGATTGAATTTCTGAATGGATTCTAACCCCCTTCCATACATTATCCTCCCGTAATTTAGCTATATACCGGCTTAATTCTTCCGCCATGATAACAAAAAGAAAAGGTGATATTGGGTCTCCCTGTCTCAATCCATTCTGACTTCCAAAAAAACTAAATAAAGAACCATTAATTGCTACTGAAAAATGAGTAGTGCTTATACATACCTTTATGATCTCTATCCATTTTTGTGAAAATCCCATTGTCTGCATTACCTCTATCAAAAATTCCCATCTTACTTTATCATATGCCTTAGAGATATCGAGTTTAATCACCATCGCTTTCCTTCTGTCTTGAACGATTGTGTGTAATGTTTCAGTTGTAAGAATGATGTTGTCAATTATTTCTCTCCCGAGAGTAAATCCATTCTGTTCTATAGAGATCAGTTTTGGTAGTGTTATTTTCAGTCTGTTAGCTAAAGCCTTTGTGATGATCTTATATAGCGTATTGCACAAAGCTATTGGCCTATATTCCTCAAATGACGTGGGGTTTGCTTTTCTGGGAATCACAACCAGAACCGTATTGTTGATTTCTCTTACAAACTTCCCATTCTTTCTAACTTGCTCCAATACATCCACTAAATCTGCTTTAATGAATTCCCAACAGTTTTGATAGAATCTTGCAGTCATACCATCAGGTCCAGGAGCTTTGTCAGGATGAAGCCCAAATACTGCCTGGCAAACCTCCTCCACAGAGAAGGGTTCCAACAACATCTGATTGTCCTTGTCAGAGATCATCTGAGGCAAGGCTTCTAACATCTTCCTTGAATCTATATCTTCCCTCCTTTCTATGTCATTTAATATCTGTTTAAAGTAGGCTTCCACAGCCTGTCCAATGCTGTCCCTATCTGTGTATACCTTTCCGTCTTCATTCTTGATTTCATAAATTGTATTTTGAGCCTTCCTTGCTTTGACCGATGCATGGAAGAATTTGGCATTATTATCGCCTTCCTTGATCCATAACTCTCTGGCTTTGTCTTTCCAATAAATTTCTTCTCTGATTAATATCTCTGCTAATTTAGCCTTCAGTTCCTTTTCTTGTTGGAAATCATCTTGCTCCATTCCGTGTTCTAATATTTTGAGATTCAGAGCTTCCAATTGTGTCTCGACTCTTTCCTTCTCAGAAAATATGTTTTTGAAAATCTCCCTATTCCAAATTTTTAATTGATATTTTATGAAAGCCAATTTTTTTGTGAAGCGAAAGCTTGGCGTACCTTTAATTTCATTGCACTGTTTCCACCATTCTTGCAGTTTGTTTAACAGATTTCCATCACGCCACCACATGTTTTGAAATTTAAAATAAATGCTGCCCCTCTGAATTTCGCTTCCAATCTCTAATTGTACAGGATAATGGTCTGAAATACTGTACGGCAATGTTTTGACTAAAGTGGCTATATTTGCTTCCTCCCAATAAGAACCTTTCAAAAACCTATCTAATCGCTCAGCTATGTTATACTTACCCTGCCTTCTGTTGTCCCAAGTAAACCAACCTATAGACGGTTTGCAATCCTCTGCCTCAATTTTTTGTATAAAATTCCTAAATTCTAAAATGTCCCTGGTTACTTTCCTGCAACCACCCTACTTATCTGCTAAGTCCATGATCACATTAAAATCTCCCCCAATTATCATTTTCTTATTCCCATTCTTAACTATACAGTTTCCAATTTCTTCCCAAAGTTTAACTTTCTCCTGTGAATTGGTAGGACCATAAATATTCCATAGCTCTAATTCCAACTTGCTGAGTCTATGCTGGACCTGGCAGGATAACCAGTGCTTCCCTTCAGACGATTTTGTGATATTTACCAAAGCAGGGTTCCAAAGAATCCCTAGACCACCTGCTCTTCCCACAGCTGGTGAAAATATCCCATTCCATTCTTTGCAGAACCTGATTAACTTATCACTATCCTCGCTACTACATTTAGTTTCTTGTATCAGTACAATATCACTCACAATCTTTGCCAAATGTTGCTTTAACATTCGGCATTTGTCAGAGGCCACTAGGCCTCTGACATTCCATGTGATGATCCTCATTGCTTCCTAAGGGAGCTGTTAACTCCCTTGGTACTCATCCTATTCAAGAATTCTGAAACGCTGATCAGTCCTTTCTCGGCTGCCTCCTCCTCCCTTTTTGTTTTGTTAGATTTCCGCCCTTTACCTCTAATTCCTTTCTCTACAGGTATAACCATTGACTGGCCTATGTTTCTTATGTCTGTTATTTCTAATTCCTCCTTGTCTTCGTCCTCTTCAGACATTCCATCTTCCTCCAATTCGAAGTCATTCTGACAATTTGATTCAAAATTGCAAATCTTTTCTACAGGATCCTTTTCATAAAATCCTGTCGCCCCTGGCTCTCCCCACATTGTTTCGTATCTCGGTCTTCTTTAATATGTTCTCTGTCTATTATTTGGAGTAGCTTATCAGATTTCTTGATCCCAGCCACTTGTTTTACTCTCTAGATCTTTTTCTCCGTTTTGTTCTTCCTGCATTTTTCTGAATCATGGTTTCTCCTTCCACATATAGAGCAATAGTATTTCTCCTCCTCAATTTCAATCGTCTGTGGCCATACCATATCATGACTTCTCAGCTTTATCACCTATGGGATTCTCCTGACCGCCGCTAATTTTATCCTTGCATACAAATACGAATTTCTAGTCGTAATTTCCGCATCTATCTCCATTAGGGTTCCTAATGATCTGCCAATCTTTTCTAGGGCTTCTTCTGACCAATATTCCATTGGCAAGTTGTTCAATCAAATCCATATAGGCCTCTCATAGGGCTCTGTTTTTAGAGGATTGAAGTTCCTAAACCATTTTTGAATATATAGCGGCTTCACATTCCTTGTCCATAAACCCCCCTCCAAAACCTTCCGTCGTTCTTCCTCAGAAGCGAAAACCACAATGAAAAAACCTTTCGGCATGAATTTTGTAATTTGTGGTGTCTTCCAAGTTTCTTCTATCCACTTCTCGATTGATTTTCTGTCTGTACTTGGGCCGATAAACCTGCAAATGATTGCTAAATCCTTTAGAAAATTGATATCTTCCTCAATTTCTTTGCTCACATCGATTGTTTGAATTTCTCCTCTTCCATCCTCGAAAGTCACCTCAGACCACTCCCACGCTTCATGACTTTTGTTGTGCGAAGCCCTATGCACTTTTTCACTATACAAGCACTATTTTGTTTCTAATTGACCTATTAATCATATTAAAGATTTGATTAATTACCCTTTCTTCCAATCTAACCCATTAATTAAACTAAGGTTTGATTAAGTACCCTTTACCAACTTAATTGAATAAATATTATTTATTTAAATAATATCCTTTTCCCCTTTTAATTGAATTTACTTTTTATTGAAAATCTCTTTGCATTTAAATAAATCATGATTTATTTGTGAATAATCCCCCCACTTGCAAAATCTTACAAATGCAAATTGCACCCCTTTTGGCTAAAATAAACCTTTTATTTTATCTCAAAATACTTATTTCCCTCCACTTGAATTCTCCTACATTTTCCATTAGCATGATAATATTCTTATAGAACTCATCTAATCCCCTCATTATCCTAATAAATCCACTTGGACTTCGGGCCAAGGTTTATTACACATGTGTAAGCACATATCCCCCTTTTACCTAGGATATTTACTCTTCGCAAGATGTTCTCACACATGTGGGACCACATTTACCTTTACACGCACTTCTCCTTGTGACAATTGTCACAAGGCTAAGCCTTCAAACCTAGGACCACACATGTGGGACCACATTTACCCTTACACCCACTTTCCCTTGTGACACTTTTCACAAGGCTAGGCCTTCCAACGTGGGACCTCATTCCATTTCAATATTATCCTTTGATCACCCCTTCAATCTTTACCATTAGTTTTCAAACCTCCCACTCTCTAAAATGAGCCCTTGTCTCATATAAAAAGATCCACTTTTATGCATCCATATTATAGTTATTTTTTGTGTGCAGGTTATCAAGGAGCTCCAATTATTCATCCTCAAGCATCTAGGCCATCCTAATTGCATCATAGTTTAGATTATATCATGTTTTAGATCATCATTTAGCTTAATTTCATATTAATTCCATAGCATTTTCATATCTCATCTTTATCTTAGCTTAATTACCTCACTTAATCTTTTAATTTGGAAATACACATCCATCTTGCATATCATATGCATATCAAAAGTTTTTCATCTAATCACTAGGATCCTACTTGCATCAATTTTGATTCTAGTTCATCCTTCAATATCATTCTTCGGGTTGCAATGTTAAAGATCAAGTTCTCTTCCAAGTGAGGGCCACCTTGAATCTTGAAGATCGTTGGAGATAGAGGATGATGAGACAGTTTTGAGCAATTTTGGTTTGATGAACATGTTTTCCTCATTTAAATTTTGTTATATAATGTTCATGGGTGCATTTAATGTTTTTTTGTTGTATTGCAAGCCCCCAATAAATTAGGTGCACATTTTTGGC